>NW_002990733.1:0-573 GCF_000003125.1 Talaromyces stipitatus ATCC 10500
GCTCACAAATCACCCCGCCAAAAGATGTTTATAAAAACCCAGCTTTGAAACCTGATGGATAGAGAGAAAGAGACAACTCAATACATACATCTAGTCACTTCTTCCTTTCCCATCCTTGTAAGCCACTATTCAGGATTGGCCTGAAGTATACCCAGCAATCTGACAACTTTAGGCCTTAGTGGGTGCCCACGAGTAGACCTCTTCAACTCCCATAGGATCCATCCATGAAATTTTCTATGTGCGCATTTGGATGGGAGATGGGACTGAATCGGACGTCCATGGACAGAATTCCCATGGGTGTAAAGAAATCGGTTAATGGATTGTAAAGACTCAGAGGATTGATATCGTTTAATAATAGTGATCAATAATCAGCTGCTTGTAAGTATTGATAAGGAAATGATTCGATACGTTGAATCTCTGTGTTGCTTGTCTTGTTCTCTCGAGCCTCAAATGAATGAATGAATGATATTTATTACGCCCGGAGGGACTAACCCTACAGTATAAGGCACTATCTAGTGCGCTAGATACATACAATTCGTGTGTTTCCGACCTGTCCTTCTACCAAGCCCCTGC
>NW_002990876.1:0-300 GCF_000003125.1 Talaromyces stipitatus ATCC 10500
CCAACATTATATCCAAATCCCAACGGCGCTAAACTACATGCGGTAAGTTAGGCGGCGCTGGAGACTGTCAGATAATCCGGCTTTCAAACGAGGCAGAAAGATCGACTGTTCAATCTTACAGGTCTAAAAGGCACCTTTAGGCATATATCTGGGCACCTAGATTTCAGCCCAATATTTACCCCTCCTGATAGCGTTTATATGTAGCTAGCTATCCCCCGTCTCCCTTACTCTTAGGGGGCAGTCATCAATATCAGGAATTCTATACCATATTGATTAGGCTCGTCAGCTTGTCGGAATAGC
>NW_002990756.1:0-518 GCF_000003125.1 Talaromyces stipitatus ATCC 10500
GCTTTTAATAGTCGACCGGTCCATGGATCTGTTCTCTCCGTTGCTCCATGAATTCACATATCAAGCCATGGCACATGATTTATTACCAATTAAAGAAGGTGACAAGGTTACCTACAAAACAGTGATCAACGAAGGCAGCTCGAAAGAGGAGGTAACAGACATGGAGATTGGCGACCACGATCGTGTATGGATGGATTATAGACATCTTCATATGAAAGATGTGCTGGAGAAATTGGCTGAAGACTTTGCTAGATTTCGAGCGGCAAATCCACAGTTTGCAGAAGAGTGAGTCCAATCAAATGAAATGGGTAGGCAGTCTGCTGACGCATATACAGGAATGATAAAGTCACGGTCAATACTATCAAAGACATGCTAGCAGGTCTCTCTGACTTTCAAGAAGGGAAAAACGCATACACACTTCACTTGAATATGGCGCAAGAATGCATGAACTTTTTCCAAGAGCGTAACTTCCTGGAGCTTTTCCGTCTCAGTCTCATTTGCTGGACGAGGTGACCATG
>NW_002990517.1:0-960 GCF_000003125.1 Talaromyces stipitatus ATCC 10500
AAGATATTGGATTTGTTGTTGACTTTGAGATCTTGTGAGGGGTCCCTCTCCAGTTTGGTTTTGTGCCTCATTAGTGCCGTAGTTTAAGGGTTAATTATATGTATTGATCATTGTTTCGAATTGATCATTAAGCACCTTCGACTCAATTGTATTGCCTCGTCTGAGGTGGCGAATGACTTCCTCCTTAGTCTATGGGCGATATTTTTCTGTAGAGAGTAGAGTATAGAGTTTTTCAGCTTCATCGTCCTGTTCATCGTTGGTAACATATACACCGTTGGTTTGAAGCAAATCAACTAGTTTCCCGAGTTCGGTGACGGACACGGTATTGAAGTTATTCAAAGTCCACTTATCGAAGTCTTGTTTGAACGCTCTTAACAGACGTGAATCGTATGTGTTCGTATATTCTTTTATCTTCGCCTTGACGGTAGCGTCGAGTGTCTTCTTTTCTGTCATCGCCTGGTCGGTATCGTTGCCACTTTGTCCTGCCATTTTGATGATTTGTATCTGCGAGACCAGATCCAGAGATTTGGTGCGTTGTTCGGTGCGTGGGTCGACACACCGTAGGTTGTACGTAGGCTTCGTACGTCAGGTTCTTGCAGGTCGATTCTGACGGAAAGTCCGAATCCGTAGGCTCACTACGTTGATTCCTACCTAGTGCTAATACCGAGAGTTTTCTCGCGTAGGCCTCTAGCGTAGGTTCGTGACGTAGGCTTATACGGGGGATCTAAGCGTAGAATTCGTACAGGAATAATCCTTCGTGCGTAGGTTCGTACAGGGAGTTCGTAGGTTCGCAAGACTCAGCAAAGAGTTCACAAAAGAGTCGATATATGGGGTCGAATATATCGGTGAGTCGATATACGAGTGAACGTATACTGTAGGGTGTCGAAGAAAGTGTATTTTGTTAGGACGCTTGCACTAACGTTGGAATAGGGGCTCGTAGATAAATGTCTGATCTGCGGC
>NW_002990452.1:0-992 GCF_000003125.1 Talaromyces stipitatus ATCC 10500
CCCTCACCGCCCTAAGCGATGACCTCGCCTCGGTAGCTCAACAACATTTCAACGCCTATATTAGCGGTATCTCGACGACCTCCATTCTACCTGCCCTGTCTCCTTCCCCTTCCTCTTCCCCCATCCTAAATCCCTTACCCCCTTCACCCCCTCCCTCACGTCCCCCCTCAGGTCTTAACCAGTCAACTTATGCGACTATTACCCAATATGCCCCGGTCAAATCAACCCCCACTACTCACTCTAAATCCCCTGTTAAAAAGCCTATGCCTCTGGTGAAACAACCCCTTCCTGACAACCGGCTCTTCGTACGCCTCCCAGCTGACCATGCAGCTAGAAAAATGGAAGCCTACGCCATCTACTCTAGCCTACGGTCTCAACTAAACTCAAACAGTGCAGTGCTAAAAGAAGTTCAAGCCACAAAGACTGGCTTCGCACTATGCCCCTCATCTCCAGAAGCCCTCCTAGCCCTTGAGGCCCAAAAAGAGACTATCTCTGCATTCTTTGTTAACTGCCAGATAGAACGCAGCTCCCGATGGGTCTCATACCGAGTCACCAATGTGCCAAGGAAAATTGGCCAAATCTTGGATGGCCGATACTCTCTAATCCCTATCAATCCTACACTACTATCCTTAGAAATCAGCGAAACTACTGGGCTCAAGCCTATATCTATCAGCGAGACCGCTACAAGTGCCGCCAACCCTAATACTCTTTCCTCAAGCTGGTTTGTCAACTTCCCAGAAGGCACGAAATCACCACTGCCTATCCAACTACGTCTTTTTGGCACTATCACCAATGCCCGTCACCTCTCTAAGAGAACAACAGTTATCCAATGCACACGATGCTGGAAATGGCATAACACACGATCCTGTGCCCGCCCCTCTCGATGCCGGCTCTGCGGCTCCTTAGAGCATACTGAAGAGGGCCATGTCACGCTGCACAGCCTAGAGCCTCATCAGTGCCTCCCAGATGCATACACTGCCATGGACCACATC
>NW_002990349.1:0-1064 GCF_000003125.1 Talaromyces stipitatus ATCC 10500
GGTTGATGCAAATTTCGAACGTTTCATTGGCTGCGACGGAGGATAAAAGCCATTTAGAAATGTTTAGTGTCGGAGCGTGAATATCAACCCTACTATGTACGCGCGCGCGTGTGTGTGTCTATTTAACGGCCGTGGTTCGTGACTCGCACACTTCCCACCGATCCCTACTGGGACATAGGCCGCGAGGAGTAAACCTCGGGCTTCGAATCATCTATCAGATTATATACAAATAATATACTCTTTGGCGCATTTCCATAGCTGCCGTGGTCTTACAGGAAGGTCCACTTCTAAGTGGGCTTTAGGTATTTGCCAGCTGCAATGGTCCACCTACACTCCATGACCCATTACTCCACTACTATCATAGCTGAATAGTAAGTTTTGCAAAGAGAGAAAGAAAGAAGAGAAGAGAATGAAAGAAGGAAAGAAGAAATATAAAGGAAGAGTAGGGCTGTCTTAGCTAGGTGCTAAGGAGAGGTTGGCGAGGGCAGATATCCTTAAAGAAGTGGGTCTCTGCTAGCCATGAGGCTAGCTTTTGTGCTCCTTTCGCAGTACCTAAAAGAAAAGAGATAACCTTAGAAGGGGGCCCAGGAGGCCGAGGGGCTCGTCTCTTAGCTATATGACAGAAGAAGAAGTGCAGAGATGCTTTTCGTGCTCCGCACCGACAGAGAAGATAAGCATCATCGTGGTTAAAACGTTTATGTAGTCCGCAAAGTCTCCATGACTAGTACGGGCTGCAATGATACAGCCAAGGTCAAGTCGGTTGAGTTGAAGCTCACCAGGGTGCTTAGGGGATGTAGCTATTTCTAGATCTTGATACCTCTGTGACCCATCGAATCATCTCCTTATCAATACTAGCAAGCAGCTGATCATTGGTCACTATTACTGGATGATATCAATCCTCTGAATCTATACGATCAATTCACCGATTTCTCTACAAGATGATAATGTACATGGGAAAGAAGAGAGAAAACATACAAATTCCTGTTGTGCATACCACTTAATATAGGAAGAGAGAACCGTGTTGTTTCCCAGGGTTACCTTTGTAAGTCTGAGTATGCAAAGTA
>NW_002990897.1:0-273 GCF_000003125.1 Talaromyces stipitatus ATCC 10500
AGATCCTCCCATTACAGCTCGTGCAGTCTGTTTTACAACCCCTCAACCACAAAACCGGTTCGCCTCTCTTCTTGAACAGGAGCTATGATTTATCACTATCCAACTCAAAAGGCGCCTCTCAAAATCCTACAGTTAAATGTAGGGTATGTGCTAGACGCATATGAAATAGCCCTCACATTGGTATACACTAGCGACATTGATATTATTCTAATCTAAGAACTATATACATTCAAAGACCTTAGCCGACAGATCACTAAAAAACATCCATCATAT
>NW_002990812.1:0-404 GCF_000003125.1 Talaromyces stipitatus ATCC 10500
ATACCATCCAAACCTATGAATTGGGGTGACATCAAAGAAAGATTGTCACGTCACCGATCCTCACTTTCTCCTTCTAATTTTACGGAGGAAATGCATGAGAAGTTCGTTCGAGCTGATGCTCATGCTTTTAAAGAAAAGCAAATCACCGAATCTGTGATTTCCATGATAGAGGGCAACAATGGAGATGCTAGATGCATTGCAGGTGGTATCCCCTTCAGAAATCTCAATCATCTTACAGACGGAACATTGGTTCCAGGAAACCCTGATCGTTATTATGGAGCACGTCCAGAGCAACTCAACCGCAGAATACGCAGTAAAAATAAGAAAAAGAAAAAAAAAGGAGTAAAAAAGAAAAAGAGAGTCCATGGACTCGAAGAGTGAAAGTGCTAAAGACTAGAGTACCC
>NW_002990816.1:0-396 GCF_000003125.1 Talaromyces stipitatus ATCC 10500
CTTGCAATCCCGAAGCAAAGATCTCCCTTGACAAATGCAAAACTCTTCCAAGAACGCAAATCGCTCTTCAAATTCGCTGAATCTCTATTATCTCTTGATATCTTGCTGTAAAATCTGGCCTGGCTACGTATAATGAAAGGAAGGCCCCTCTATATCTATACTGATCTCAGCTTTGATTGCTCTAATATGGAAGTAAAGAGCATCCTAATTATTAATACTAAGATAGAATATTTTGGAGTGCTCTTCATGTCTAGTTCCTAAGTATTTAACTCAGATCCTCCCTCGAAATATCCCCTTAATGTTTCAATCATTCATAACCTGCTACACTTTCACTGTTAGACACATGATATGAAAGCAATCTTGAATTTGTTCCCAAGCAAAAGGCAAAAGAACTCG
>NW_002990347.1:0-1069 GCF_000003125.1 Talaromyces stipitatus ATCC 10500
AGTTGGCCACACAAGCAAGTTGGCCACTTTTCCCGAAAACGCGCTCTATATTGATTCTACACAATTCAACACGTCAATATGCCGCCAATTCGCAATAAAAATTCAAAAAATTCAGTTGAACAAGAGGGACGAATCTTGTTAGCTATCTACGATTTAAAAAATGAAAAAATACACTCTATACGAAAAGCAGCAGAGATCTATAATGTCTCACGGTCAACACTTCAAAACAGACTACATGGCATGGCATATCGAGCTGAAACACGCGCCAATGGCCATAAATTAACTCAATCTGAGGAGGAATCGCTTGTTAGATGGATCTTAGATCTAGATAAACGTGGATTACCTCCTCGACACTCTCTTGTACGGGATATGGCTAATTGTCTTCTTTCACAACGCGGAAACCAACATGTTGGAGAAAACTGGGTATACAATCTTGTCAAACGTCGCCCAGAGATTGAATCAAAATTCTCACGGAAATATAACTATGAACGCGCCAAATGTGAAGATCCAAAAATAATCCAAGAATATTTTGATCGCGTACGAGAGGTTATATTAGAGTATGGGATCTTGCCAGAAGATATCTACAATTTTGATGAGACTGGCTTTGCTATGGGACTCTGTGCGACTACAAAGGTTATCACTGGAAGCGATCGATATGCTCGGCCAAAGCTATTACAGCCTGGTGACCGAGAATGGGTAACTGCAATTGAGGCAGTTAATTCGATTGGGTGGGCATTGCCTTCGTACATTATTTTTAAGGCAAAGAAATACACTCGACTAGGCTGGTTTGAGGATCTTCCAGACGACTGGAAAATCAATATTAGCGATAATGGATGGACGACAGATAAGATTGGATTAGAATGGCTTAAAACTCATTTTATCCCTCTTATTGATGGCCGTACATTGGGGAAATATCGGATGTTGATTCTTGATGGCCATGGAAGCCATTTAACTGCTGAATTTGACCGTACATGCACTGAGAATAATATTATTCCCGGTTTGTATGCCTCCTCATTCTTCACATCTTTACAGCCTCTTGATGTTGGCTGTTTGCTGTTTAAAGCGACAT
>NW_002990736.1:0-569 GCF_000003125.1 Talaromyces stipitatus ATCC 10500
GAGACTATATATAATGGGAATGGATCCTGATGGCCCTGTTTAATACCCATATAATATGACTTTGGTAGCAAGAACGTATAGCGTTAATGCTTCACAACTTTCAAGACGTTTTCGTGGAGTTTCGGGCTCAAAACAAGTACAATACAACAATCAACGATTGATAAACGACGAGCAATCGAGGATGCTTATAAAATACGTCAATCGGCTCACTGAGGATGGCTTCCCACCTACGCATTTAATGCTTATCAACTTTGCAAGGGATATAACCGGTAACGAGCCTGGGAAAAATTGGGTTACGCACTGGGTAAAGGCTCGTAGGAAAGAGGTCATTTCTCCCTATTCTTCAATTCCTGGCTTCGAGATTTTGATCCCAAAGAAAAAAGATGCTTTTTTACAACCGCCAACTGTCTTCCTGGCTCAATTGTCAACTGTCTTCCTGGCTCAACTGGCACTGTCATCCTGGCTCAACCCCCAACTGTCAACTTCCTTGACTACGAACCGCCAACTGTCGACTTTCTCAACCGCCAACTGTCAACTTTCTCAACCGCCAACTGTCAACTTGCTCAATG
>NW_002990551.1:0-942 GCF_000003125.1 Talaromyces stipitatus ATCC 10500
ACACCTCCTTCCTCTCGCTCCTCGCCTCTAATCTTGTAGGGACCGAGAGCTCAGCCGCAACAGAAGAAGATCTTGATGCCCTTGCTGAAAAACTAACATCTGCAATTCAAGGAGCATATAGAGGCTCTGCTAAGAGGACCATGACACAAGGCATAGGACAACTATGGTGGAACGAAGACTGCAAGAAAGCTTTACATAATTACCGCTTAGGCCTCTGCTCAAAGACAGACTTCCGCAGAATAACTAGATGGTCTCAACGACAATTTTAGCGAGATAAGCTCTCTACGGTAACACAAATGAAGGATGTCTTCGATATGAGCAAATGGCATAAGTCCACAGGCACCTTCCGAAGCCCTCCACTGAAGGATCCACTGAGACCCAACAGCTTCCCAGCAGTTACTATACATGAGAAACGAGACGTACTAGTCCGTAATCTTCTCCAAAACTCGGCTGAGGCAAGAGACATACCGCTGGACTCCCCAGCAGTCCCCACTACTAGTCTCTATTTCCCAGATATAATAATGGCACAGGTGGAGGAGTCAGTACTTCAGGCAGGAAACACAGCCCCTGGCTCAGACGAAATCCCAACCTGCATACTCAAAGTGGCATGGCCTCTGATCAAGGACAAGGTACTAATGTTATACCAAGGGTGCCTAAAGATTGGTTATCACCCAAAATACTTTCGACATGCAATCTTAGCAATTATCCAGAAACCAAAAAAGACTGATTGGTCTTCACCTAGATCATACAGACCAATCGCTCTCCTATCAGTACTTAGCAAAGGACTGGAGCGCTTGGTGGCACAGAATATGGCATGGATCTCTATACACTACAAAGTATTAGCAAGGCAACAGTTTGGGGCTCTCCCACTAAGATCTGCAAATGATCTAACCACATGCCTAACATATGATGTTGAACAAGCACTAAATCAAGGCATGACTG
>NW_002990561.1:0-938 GCF_000003125.1 Talaromyces stipitatus ATCC 10500
GCTAGGTTAGCTGCGTCGTCCGCGTAACCAAATCTGTTCCTTGGGTTTCCTAGACGGAATAGAGGCGCTATGTAGAGCATGAAAAGAATGCCAGATACTGGGGATCTTGTGGAAGACCGCAGGTAATGTCTGTTGAGGGGCCGATCTCTCCATCGAGTCGGATCTGAACTGATCTTCCAGTAGCGAAGGAGGCAATCCAGAGAACGAGATTGGTAGGCCAGCCCTGCTCGCGTAGTCTGCGGATCAGTCTGCCAGGAAGTACAGAATCAAAGGCGCCTTTGACATCTAGGGTAAGGAGTGAGGCAGTCATGCCTTGATTTAGCGCTTGTTCAACATCATGTGTTAGGCATGTGGTCAGGTCAGTTGCAGATCTTAGTGGGAGAGCCCCAAATTGTTGCCTTGCTAATACTTTATGGTGTATAAAGATCCATGCCATATTCCGTGCCACCAAGCGCTCCAGTCCTTTGCCAAGTACTGATAGGAGAGCGATTGGTCTGTATGATCTAGGTGAAGACCAATCAGTCTTTTTTGGTTTCTAGATGATTGCTAAGATTGCGTGTCGAAAGCATTTAGGATGATGACCAATCTTTAGGCACCCTTGATATAGCATTAGTACCTTATCTTTGATCAGAGGCCAGGCTACTTTGAGTATACAGGTTGGGATTTCATCTGCGCCAGGGGCTGTGTTTCCTGCCTGAAGTACTGACTCCTCCACTTGTAGCATCGATATATCTGGGAAGTAGAGACTAGTGGAAGGCACTGTTGGGGAGTCCAGAGGTATGTCTCCTGCCTCTGCCGAGTTCTGGAGAAGATTGCGGACTAGTACGTCTCGTTTCTCGTGTACAGTAACTGCTGGGAGGCTGTTGGGCCTTAGCGGATCTTTTAGTGGAGGGCTTCGGAAGATGCCTGTAGACTTATGCCATTTACTCATGTCAAAA
>NW_002990421.1:0-1013 GCF_000003125.1 Talaromyces stipitatus ATCC 10500
ATATCTACGTTGGCTAGGAATCCTCTATGACAAAAAGCTCACATTTAAATGGCATGTCGGTGAAACAGCATCTAAAGCCCTCACTGTGGCTAATGCCCTTCGCTCTCTAGGGAATACTGCCCGAGGAGTTAAACCTTATTTACTACAGCAAGCTGTATTAGCCTGTGTACTCCACAAAGCATACTATGGTGCTGAAACCTGGTGGCCAGGACGTACTCGCCCTGGGCCTACCCAGACTTCAAACCGAGTTGGCGAACATCTTAAGAAACTAACTAAAGTAGTACTAACAGGCGCAAGAGCAGTCCTTCCAGTTTTCCGCACAACCCCAATATCTGTCCTTTACCGGGAGTCTGGATTCTCTCCACCAGAAATTGAACTAGATCGAATAGCCCTCCTCGCAACTGTCCGCCTACGGCGTCTGGATCCTTACCACCCACTTCGAAGACGCGCGGAACAGGTTGCCAGTAATAGCCGACAAACCAGCCGATTTGCCCGCCGCATACTGGCCCTCCCCAACTCTGAGCAGATAAACCCTCTCCAACACGCTCCCTGGCACCCTCGCGAGACGCGCGAGAATGCTCAAGCTCGAATAGGAGCTCCCATGGGACGCAGTAAGGAACAGGCAGCGGCTGATTTTATAGCTTTTCAACGCACCATCCCTAGCTCTGATATTATAATCTTTTCAGATGGATCTAGACTAGTAGACGGACGTGCAGGAGGAGGTTACATTGGATTTCAAGCACACAATCAGTTCCTCCGCTCCTCACTCTCATATGGACATGGGAAAGAGGTCTTCGACGCAGAAGCAGAAGCTGCCCTAGCTGGTGCCCAAGCAGCAATAGCATACCCAACAGCTCAATTTGCTACTAACTTATGGATCTGCCTTGATAACTTAGAAGTTGCCACGCGTCTTCTATCTCCCTCTACCGGATCTTCTCAAGAAGCCTTTGAATCCTTCCGCACCCTTGCAGCTGGCTGGCCACTACGTGAAAGGCTTCCACACACCAAAAGTG
>NW_002990387.1:0-1036 GCF_000003125.1 Talaromyces stipitatus ATCC 10500
TCTCAGTGGATCCTTCAGTGGAGGGCTTTGGAAGGTGCCTGTGGACTTATGCCATTTGCTCATATCGAAGACATCCTTCATTTGTGTTACCGTAGAGAGCTTATCTCGCCAAAATTGTCGTTGAGACCATCTAGTTATCCTGCGGAAGTCTGTCTTTGAGCAGAGGCCTAAGCGGTAATTGTGTAAAGCTTTCTTGCAGTCTTCGTTCCACCATGGTTGTCCTATGCCTTGTGTCATGGTCCTCTTAGCAGAGCCTCTATATGCTCCTTGAATTGCAGATGTCAGTTTTTCAGCAAGGGCATCAAGATCTTCTTCTGTTGCGGCTGAGCTCTCGGTGCCAGCGAGATTAGAGGCGAGGAGCGAGAGGAAGGAGGTGTGGTCTAGTGTGTCAAATCTCAGTTTCTGAGCTGTTTCCTTGTATCTCTGATCCCATGGTACAGTGGTGATTAGTGGTTGATGATCTGAGGTTGCATCTAAGTGGCTCGCTATGCTAGTTTTAGCTCCCGCGAGTGCCAGAGGGCTTGAGGCGAAACTGAGGTCTAACACGTTGCCCCTTTCATGTGTGGGACAGTCTATGTCAGAGATGAGTACTAGACCCTGGAGGTCCAGCCAGTTAATGAACGGCTCTGCAGAAGGTGTGGGGCTGCGATGTAGCGAGGGCTGCCACCTGTTGTGTAGTAGGTTGAGATCGCCTGCGAGTATCGTTGCTTGAGGGAAATATGCCTCTGGCAGGGTTGCAAGAGCTTTCGCGGCTTCGCCTGCTCTGATGGAGCCTGCTGGGGCATTATAGATGTTAACTATCAGAGCGGACTTTCCTGTGGGCGAAAAAATCTGTAGGAATAGGAGATCCGAGGCCTCTTTGGTATCAGTTGTGAAGGGGCGCAGCTGGGAGGTCCGAATGCCCTTCTTCTTTCGAACATAGGTGAGAACTCGTGGTCGGCCACTTATCGCCCAACTGTCAGTTGGGGAGAAGCATTCATATGATGGGTGTTTTTTTGTGATCTGTCGGCTAAGATCTTTGAATATATATGGTACT
>NW_002990388.1:0-1036 GCF_000003125.1 Talaromyces stipitatus ATCC 10500
ATATAGGTTTATATTTATCAGTAGGAATTGTATTAATAATAAGTTATAGTTTATTAGCTACTAATAATAATAAAATAATACCTAATAACTGATCATTAAGCCAAGAAACTTTATATTTTACTGTACATGGTATAGTAATTAACCAAATAAATTCAAATAAAGGACAAGTATATTTCCCTTTTATATACTCATTATTTATTTTTATTTTAGCTAATAATTTATTAGGAATGATACCGTATAGTTTTGCATCTACATCACATTTTGTTTTAACTTTTTCTATGAGTTTTACAGTTGTTTTAGGTGCAACAATTTTAGGTTTCCAAAAACACGGATTAAAATTTTTCTCTTTATTTGTACCTTCTGGTTGTCCTTTAGGTTTATTACCTTTATTAGTTTTAATTGAATTTATTTCTTATTTATCAAGAAATGTTTCATTAGGATTAAGATTAGCTGCAAACATATTATCAGGACATATGCTTTTATCTATTTTAGGTGGATTTACATATAATATTATGACTAGTGGTTTATTATTCTTTTTCTTAGGATTGTTACCTTTAGCATTTATAATAGCTTTTTCAGGTTTAGAATTAGCTATTGCTTTCATCCAAGCTCAAGTTTTTGTAGTTTTAAGTTGTTCATATATTAAAGATGGATTAGACTTACACTAATTATATCCAGATGATATATTACGATTCTATTTGATAAAAGAATTCTTTTAATTTAATAATAATAATAATAATACTATGTATGCATAGACAAGCTCTTATAGCTCAATGGTAGAGCAGGATACTGTTAATATCCGTATAGATGTTCGATTCATCTTAAGAGCTAGGGTGTAACCCTATAACAGGTATTTATACCAATAAATGGAAAGTTCGGAAATTATATAAATATACACGTGTAATATAGCGAGATCAAGAGATGATGGGGTTTAGTAGAAACTAAAAAAACTTTATAAATTAAAAATTTATGTATTGTTTTCGAGCATGTATCCCTTTATTTAGTTTTTATTTAGAATCATAATAGTACAGAACCG
>NW_002990921.1:0-224 GCF_000003125.1 Talaromyces stipitatus ATCC 10500
TAAGCAAATTGACAGTTGGCGATTATGCAAGTGGCCAGTTAACGGTTCAGGCAGGAAGGGCATTGCCAATTAAGAGAGGAGAGCAGGTTGACGGTGGAGCCATTTGACAGTTGGCGGTTTAACCAGTTGGCAGTTGGTGGTTTATCAAGTTAGCCAGTCGGCAGTTAAGCAGGCGGGCCAGTTGTTATTCAGCCAATTGACAGTTGGCGGCAGGGTAAATTTCC
>NW_002990187.1:0-1697 GCF_000003125.1 Talaromyces stipitatus ATCC 10500
TTACAACACCACATAATAATTTATGTAATAAATTTCTGATGTAGCACTAAATGAGATATAAGGGATCGAACGAGCAAAAAGCTAATCGCGAAAACGGGCAGGGGGTCGTATCGTGCGGCCCCTACGATTCGTAGTAACAACCACCCCATTATCCTCCGAATGAGCCTCAGGATGCGCTTTTGGCTGCGCTTGCATGGAAACTTGCTTTTGTTGGCCGTTTTGAGGCCTTGGGAGTTGATATAACGTCTTTTTGAACCTGTAAATAAGCGAGCTTAGCTAGTTCTTGCTCGTTCTTAAGGCGTTGCTTTTCCGCAGCCTCTTGCTCGCGCTGTTCACGTTTTTCTTGCTGGATTCGAGCTCTTTCAATCTTTTCAGCCTCTTTAGCTTGCTTTGCTAGTTGTTGTCGAAGCTTTTTATCATCTTTACGAGCCTGCTCCTGCACGGCTTCGTCATTTTTTTGAGAAATAATACCACGAGCTTGCTGAACTTTTGTAGGGATCATAAAAAGTGCTCCACCATCTTGTTCTGAAGGTAAACCTAGTAATAAAAGCTTTTTCTTGTTTTTATGCTTCTTCGCATTTATGAGAGCCCTTTGCAGGCTTTTATTCTCATTTTTAAGTAAGATATTCTCAGTAGAAAGATGAAGCACTGTATCCTTAAGCTGTACAGCTTTTTGCTCATAAACATTTGTAATAACTGTTTCAACAAGCTTCTCAAGTCGCTTCCAATCCTCAGCAGGAATAATTGAAGCCGTAGATTCACTTGACAATGGCCGACTCGCGATTTTCTTGCTAAATTTTTGTATAACAATCTCCGGATTGAAAGAATATAGACCGGTGTGCTTGAACGCTGAGTTGATATTCTTGCTTGTAAAAACCTCATTCCAACTAGCCCGAAAAAGCCGAAAAAAGTCACGTTTGGTGAGCCGAGTAAATACTTGACTATCGTTTATAAAATCGTCCAATTGCTTTGTATAAGCGTTAGAAAGAGGCGAGAAAATAGCGACATCAAGAGGCTGTAAAGTATGCGATGCATGTGTCGGAAATATTGCCAATAATATCCTATTCGAATCACAATGTTCAATAAACTTCATTGTAACGTGGGATCCATGCCTATCGAGGATAAGAAGGCGCCATCCCCGGCTTGCTTGGGATGTTGTCTCTTTATCAAAAACATTCACCAACCAGCGATATCCGAGCTCATTATTGGTCCATCCTGACTCCGAGGCTGTAAAAAAGCATCTGCCTTTTTCATATCCGAATCGAGGCTTGAAGAATAGCGAGAGATCATTTTATCCGAATGAGCCTTTATCCAGCGTGAAGCCCAGTTTTTCCCAGGCTCTTTACCAGATATTTGTCTTGCAAAGTTGACGAGCATTGAATCCTTAGATGGTAGGCCTCACTCGGTGAGTTGATTTATCCATTTTATAAGCGCTCTTGATTGCGCGTTGTTCAGTAATCGTTGCTTGTTGTATTGGTCTTCTTTTGAGCCTGTAACACCGCGAAAACGTTTAGAAAGATTTGATTAATCAACGCCATATGTTCTTGCAACCAAACTAACGTTAGGCTTTTCTCCTGGCTCCAAGGAGCGTAATGCTACAAGTGCGAGCTCATATGAAGCTATATTGGTTGATTTATCGCGGTTTGAAATATTCGCGATTTTTCGCGTTTTGAAGAAAAATCAGGTATCAGGTGGGG
>NW_002990665.1:0-786 GCF_000003125.1 Talaromyces stipitatus ATCC 10500
GATAAGCATCATCATGATTAAAGCGCTCGTGGTAATCCGTAAAGTCTCCATAACTAGTACGGGCCACTATGATATAGCTAAGGTCAAGTCGGTTAAGTTGAAGCTCTCCAGGGCGTTTAGGAGATATAATTATTTCTAGATCTTGGTATGTCTGTGGTGCTACAGTCTGCCACCGTGTCTGAGCAGCAGAAAGAGATTAAGTCTTGGTGTATCTCTTTAGCGAGGCATATAAGGACTTATATGGAGAGACGGGGATAGAGACAGCTCCTTCCTTAGCAGTGAGATTAGCTGCTTCATTCTCAGGGATTTTAGTGCGTCCAGGGACCCATCGGATTTGGATTGATCTACTTTTGGTGTGTGGAAGCCTTTCGCGTAGTGGCCAGGCAGCTGTAAGAGTGCGAAAGGATTTAAAGACCTCTTGAGAGGATCCTGTAGAGGGGGATAGAAGGTGCGTGGCAACTTCCAGGTTATCAAGACAGATCCATAGATTGGTAGCAAATTGAGCTGTTAGGTATGCTATTGCTGCTTAAGCACCAGCTAAGGTAGCTTCTGCTTCTGTGTCAAAGACCTCTTTCCCATATCCATATGAGAGTGAGGAGCGGAGGAACTGATGGTGTGCTTGAAGTCCAATATAGCCACCCCCTGCACGTCCGTCTGCTAGCCTAGATCCATCTGAAAACATTATAATATCTGAGCTAGGGATAGTACGTTGAAAAGCCATGAAATTAGCCGCTGCCTGTTCCTTGGTGCGTCCCATAGGAGCTCCTATTCGAGCTTGAGCATTCC
>NW_002990839.1:0-349 GCF_000003125.1 Talaromyces stipitatus ATCC 10500
TTTCTCAACCGCCAACTGTCAACTTGCTCAATGGTCAACTGTCAACTGTCAACTGTCAATGGTCAACTGTCAACTATCGACTTTCTCAACCACCAACTGTCAACCTGCTTAACCGCCAACTATCGACTTTCTCGACCCTCAACCATCTACTTTCTCCACCGCGAACTAACAACTATCAACTAGCTCAACCACTAACTTACCAGTTTGCTCAACTGTCACCCGTCAACTGGCAACTAGTAACTGGTAACTGCCAACTGCCAACTGTTAACTATCAACTGGCTGTTGCTTAATTATTAATCGCCAACTGCTAATCGACTTTCCAGCCTAATTACTAATAGCCCTGTTGAAT
>NW_002990164.1:0-2101 GCF_000003125.1 Talaromyces stipitatus ATCC 10500
GAGTTTGGTCAGGAATTCAGGCCACATCTGGACTAGCATCTTAGCCACACGGGCACCGTCATCATCATCGTCATTGTGTCAGCATCGGCATTGACATTAGCATTGACATCAGCGTGGCATCGTTGTACTTTGTTAATACCAGCTCAAGAGCATATTTGTCGTCAGAACCGTTAATCAAATCCCCGTCTTTTGGTTCTATACAGCTTCCAGCTATCTTGCCCGGGTTCCCCAGATAATACCTGTCTAAACACAATATCGAATCCAGATACGGAGCATCTCCACCGTCATACAGACCATTTTCTGTTGATAAGAAACAGTACAAAGCGTTATTGCCCATATTGTCTTTGGCGTATATGTTGCTTCCTCTACTATGAAACAGATCCAAGTACTCATATTGCCCAGTTTTTATGGCAATATGTTCCGCAGTCTCCTTTTTCTTATTGGTATAGTTAAGAAAGCCTCCATGTTTCTCTTTGTAAGGTTCCTGGCTCGCCACATCGAGCAAAATCATCGCCATGTAGTAGGGTGTACTGTCAAACATAATGTCATGGATATTATGCGTGTTACGTAACATCCATTGCAATATTGTATTTTCAGTTTCCTTTTCTCTCCACCCAAGGCAGTCATTTGGCCAACGATAAACGTAGTGTCGGAATAAGTCTACCCCCCCATCCGTGATAGCATTTTGCACCCGATCAATAGAGAATTGGTCAAGGACGAAAGCGCAATCGCGAAATTCTCCGGCATATTTTTCAATTGTTTCAACAACATTCTGAAGTTTCTTGTCTCTGGCAAGTTGAAGTGCAGATTTTCCCTCGCGATTAGTTAGTATTGCCGATAACACCACTCGTCTTTTATCAATTGGATGGGGCGCTGAAAGCAGTTTTTCAATGATTTCCTTTTTGCCCAGGAGAATTGCATGATGAAGAGCTGTAATACCATCGAAGTTTAGTGCATCCTCGAAGCCTTCTAATACCTCAGCATATTTACAATCATTACTCTCTACCGCAAAATGAAGTGGCGTATGTCCGCCCTTCGACCAGTTATGTGTGTGCGCGCCTGCACCAAAGCAGTCGCCGTGGGCCATTTTGGTCAGGTAGTATTTTACCGACTGGTTCCATTCTACCGTTACTCCTTTTGACATCAGCAACGTAAGCATTGTATAGCCATCGGCATTCCTCCATGATCCTGGTAGAGTCCAAATATTTCGCAAGATTCCCAATATGCCATCTCCTTTATCATATCCATCTTTTGATGTGTCTGCGACTGCCTTTTTTGGCTCGGGTAAAACTAGTGAGTTAGGTACTACTCGTGCATGTCCATTCCGTAGTACTCTGGCAGCCTCAATGAGATCTTCTTGTTTGATATAAGACATATTTTCCTAAGCTTGATAAGTAATGTGATTAGTGTGGGTAGAATTTACTCTTCCATCTGAGTAGTAATTTATAATAAGGCGGTTCAGCATCGAACTGATTCAAATATAGATTAATTATGTGGTGGCGTTACGTAAGATCGATCGATTTATGAGAGCACAGAGAGTTGATTCTTGTTATGAGCTGACCTCATATTGATGTGGTTCGGACGAAGCCCTCACTGTAGAATCTGTATCGATTTCATTCGCTTCTGCACCCAGGACGCTGGAGCGCAGCCTGACAGCTCGAAGTCATTCCCAAATGTCGAAGGTTCATTCCGATTACTGATCTGCCCCTTAACAGGACTTCATGCCTTGGCACTCATGTGGTGTCTATGGATATCCGGCGCCGAACCCAGCCCAGCATGAGCATTCCCCTTTTTTATATAAACTCGTACAACAAAATCCTGTTGTCTAACTTTCTTTCCTTATGTTGTGTTTTCTGTTTGATCCATGTCCATATAGTGAATATTAGGCGGGACTAACCTGTAACAATTCTACTGGTTGGGCGTAAAGCCTCGTTTGTAATCTGGGTTATTTGACAGGTTGTACGTAACGACCTCTAGATTGGCTGTATATTTCAGGTAATCTTGGCTAAGGTATAATTAGAGTTCTGGTACCCCGTATGTAGGTGATAAGTGATAAATAGCTCACTCCGCCCGATGTCAGACCACAATCTTATCAATCCAA
>NW_002990453.1:0-991 GCF_000003125.1 Talaromyces stipitatus ATCC 10500
TGCCACTGTACGAGCCTGTGAAATGCTGTTAAGAAGTCGATTTTGTCAATATGATTAAAACCAAGCCTCATTCGTTGTTCAACAAGCTGCCCATAATATCGCTTTAGAACTGCAAAACAGCCAACATCAAGAGGCTGTAAGAGATGTGAAGAATGAGGAGGCATACAGACTGGAATAATCTTATGATCCGTACATGTACGGTCAAATTCTGCAGTCAAATGGCTTCCATGGCCATCAAGAATCAACATACTATATGTTCCCAATGTACGACCACTAGTAAGAGGAATAAAATGGGTTTTAAGCCATTCTAATCCTATCTGATCTGTAGTCCAGCCATTATCGCTAATATTGATTCTCCAATCATCCGGAAGCTCATCAAACCAGCCTAATCGTACGTTTTTCTTTGCTTTGAAAATCACGTACGAAGGCAGAGCCCATCCGGTTGAATTTGTTGCCTCAATTGCAGTCACCCATTCTCGATTTCCAGGCTGTAGAAGCTTTGGCTGAGCATATCGATCGCTTCCAGTAATAACCTTTGCAGTTGCGCAGAGTCCCATAGCAAAGCCCGTCTCATCAAAATTATAGATATCTTCTGGTAAGATGCCGTACTCAGATATTATATCTCGTACGCGGTCAAAATGGCCTTGTATAATCTTTGGATCTTCACATTTGGCACGTTCGTAGTTGTATTTTCGTGAGAATTTGGATTCAATCTCTGGGCGACGTTGAACAAGATTATATACCCATTTATCTCCAACCCGTTGATCTCCATGTTGTGAGAGAAGATAATTAGCCATATCTCGTACGAGAAAGTGCCGGGGCGGTAATCCACGTTTAGTTAAATCAAGCACCCATTTGACAAGCGAATCCTCCTCAGATTGACTCAATTTATGGTTGTTGGCGCGTGTTATTTGTCGATACGGCACTCCTTTCATTCGATCTTGAAGAGTTGTACGAGCAACCATATAGATTCTTGCAGCTTCACGAATAC
>NW_002990204.1:0-1517 GCF_000003125.1 Talaromyces stipitatus ATCC 10500
ATGCTTACACTTTCATTTATAGACTAATTTGTTATCTAGTCTATGACATCATCATTTCTGCTTGACTACTAGGGTATCTAATCCTTCTTGCTACCCAAGCCTTCGTCCCTCAACGTCAGTTTTTACATAGAAGGACGCCTTCGCCGTTACCAGTCCCTCTGGTATCAAAGTATTTTATCACTACTCCAGAAGTTCTTCCTTCTCACATAAAACTCTAGTAAATAAGTACTCTACTCAAGTGTTATTTACCGTCTAGGTACCCTTTAAACCTAATAAAGATGACTAACACTAGTCTTCTACGTATTACCGCGACTGCTGGCACGTAATTTGGTCAAGACTTATAAATAGGAAATTGTCATTATCATTATCCTATTTAGAATTTTATACGAATTAATCGTTATTGTATTAGTTATAATACATTTACATTCTTCCAAGTTACTGGTTCAGTCGTTAGACCATTGACCAATATTCCTCACTGCTGTACTAATACGCATTGGGGTTTTTTCAGACCCAATGTGGTCGATCGACCTCTCAGTCACGACTACGAGTGTTAGCTAGAAAGAGACATTACCTCTTCTACTACTTCACCGAGATAAAGATTAACATCTTAAAGCAGAATTTTGATTTCCTTTTTTTTTATAAGAGATTTACTCTTACTTTAAGGTAGCCAAATTATCATTTACTCACCTGTACACCACTACTTTACTTAAAAAATAAATAAAGTCGTACGATTAGCATGTGTCAAGTACTTGGACAGCGTTCAATCAGAGCCATCATCAAACTCAATAATTATTTTTTTTATAATGTATAATAACATTAAGATTAGAGATAATTAATATATAAAATTAAATAGATAATATATATTATTAATAATAAGACGGTTTCTGTACTATTATGATTCTAAATAAAAACTAAATAAAGGGATACATGCTCGAAAACAATACATAAATTTTTAATTTATAAAGTTTTTTTAGTTTCTACTAAACCCCATCATCTCTTGATCTCGCTATATTACACGTGTATATTTATATAATTTCCGAACTTTCCATTTATTGGTATAAATACCTGTTATAGGGTTACACCCTAGCTCTTAAGATGAATCGAACATCTATACGGATATTAACAGTATCCTGCTCTACCATTGAGCTATAAGAGCTTGTCTATGCATACATAGTATTATTATTATTATTATTAAATTAAAAGAATTCTTTTATCAAATAGAATCGTAATATATCATCTGGATATAATTAGTGTAAGTCTAATCCATCTTTAATATATGAACAACTTAAAACTACAAAAACTTGAGCTTGGATGAAAGCAATAGCTAATTCTAAACCTGAAAAAGCTATTATAAATGCTAAAGGTAACAATCCTAAGAAAAAGAATAATAAACCACTAGTCATAATATTATATGTAAATCCACCTAAAATAGATAAAAGCATATGTCCTGATAATATGTTTGCAGCTAATCTTAATCCTAATGAAACATTTCTTGATAAATAAGAAATAAATTCAAT
>NW_002990327.1:0-1090 GCF_000003125.1 Talaromyces stipitatus ATCC 10500
CGGAGACCGATAGCGCACAAGTAGAGTGATCGAAAGATGAAAAGCACTTTGAAAGAGAGTTAAACAGCACGTGAAATTGTTGAAAGGGAAGCGTTGTCCACCAGACTCGCCCGGGGGGGTTCAGCCGGCACATGTGCCGGTGTACTCCTCTCCGGGCGGGCCAGCATCGGTTTGGGCGGCTGGTGAAAGGCCCCGGGAATGTAACACCCTCCGGGGTGCCTTATAGCCCGGGGTGCCATGCGGCCAGCCTGGACCGAGGCCCGCGCTTCGGCGAGGATGCTGGCGTAATGGTGGTCAACGGCCCGTCTTGAAACACGGACCAAGGAGTCTAACATCTATGCGAGTGTTCGGGTGTCAAACCCGTCCGCGCAGTGAAAGCGAACGGAGGTGGGAGCCCCTCGGGGCGCACCATCGACCGATCCTGATGTCTTCGGATGGATTTGAGTAAGAGCATAGCTGTTGGGACCCGAAAGATGGTGAACTATGCCTGAATAGGGCGAAGCCAGAGGAAACTCTGGTGGAGGCTCGCAGCGGTTCTGACGTGCAAATCGATCGTCAAATTTGGGTATAGGGGCGAAAGACTAATCGAACCATCTGGTAGCTGGTTCCTGCCGAAGTTTCCCTCAGGATAGCAGTAACGACATCAGTTTTATGAGGTAAAGCGAATGATTAGAGGCCTTGGGGTTGAAACAACCTTAACCTATTCTCAAACTTTAAATATGTAAGAAGCCCTTGTTGCTTAGTTGAACGTGGGCGTTAGAATGAAACGTTACTAGTGGGCCATTTTTGGTAAGCAGAACTGGCGATGCGGGATGAACCGAACGCGAGGTTAAGGTGCCGGAATGCACGCTCATCAGACACCACAAAAGGTGTTAGTTCATCTAGACAGCCCGACGGTGGCCATGGAAGTCGGAATCCGCTAAGGAGTGTGTAACAACTCACGGGCCGAATGAACTAGCCCTGAAAATGGATGGCGCTCAAGCGTGCTACCCATACCTCGCCGTCGGGTAGAAACGATGCCCCGACGAGTAGCAGGCGTGGGGGTCCGTGACGAAGCCTTGGGAGTGATCCCGGTCGACGGCCCTAGTGC
>NW_002990913.1:0-243 GCF_000003125.1 Talaromyces stipitatus ATCC 10500
GTGATTCTTTGGTGAAGTAGAAGAAGGATTTCGCATCAGAGGATGCTTGGACTTCTTCCAGATCGCGCACGATCTCCCGTAACAGTGGTAGCGAAGTAAGGAGCCCAATTTCCAATTTCTCGCTGTCCTTGATTCCATATTCCTGAGGCGTAATGTTCCTCGGTTTGTCCGAATAGGCCAAGAGTCTCAAGCTTCAAGATGGAAGCGTTAAGCTCGAGCTAGTTTAAGCCGCCTCCACCAAGG
>NW_002990899.1:0-272 GCF_000003125.1 Talaromyces stipitatus ATCC 10500
AATTCCGTCAGGAGAATAATCTTTGAAATCGATAACGTGAAGGAGTCAAGAAGCATATAGCGTTGCATATTGCATATTCCATACATACTTTGGCATGATTAGAGATCACTGAACATATTACCACACTTGAATAGTTATATAGATATCCAAACTCGGCATAAACATATATCAGCATCCCGCATCCCTCCACGGCTCTATACATACCCCTGACCACCTCTGCCTATACATAGGCATATACTACCATATGAGATTGTCTAGTATACACACAGCTT
>NW_002990378.1:0-1044 GCF_000003125.1 Talaromyces stipitatus ATCC 10500
AATGTGTATATATACAAAATGAGTGAAGGATCTCGGTGCGGGGTGACGTGATATTTATGTTTTGGTGCCCGGTTCTATTTCCAAACGTGTCAAGTGGCTGATCCGTCCAAGCCGAATCAACATGGTTACTCTTCATCAGGGTAGTGTCGCACTCACTGTGAGCGCGTGGTTGTTAAGGGGGTTACGTGATGGAACTGCGTCAATAGACCAGTCCGCATCATAAATTCAATACTCTGCCGAACCCACTGAGGTTCGCTAAGGAGCTTCCGATAATCTGTTTCGCGTGCTTCTTTCCAGAGAGTCTCCATACGCAGGTTTATATGGGTAGGACACCGTATGAGGACGTGGGCCGTATCCTGATCCCCAAGGCCACATTCGCATTGAGGTGAGTCTTCAATCCGTACACTCGCTAGGAAGCTGCGTAGCGCTGATTTACCTGTTTGTAGTTGGATTAACACTGAACTCCAAGCCCGTCGTAATCCCTCGTGCAGCTGCAACACCATCTTCGTTGGTGCTTTGATTATCCGATAGAGATGCCGTCCATGGTTGGCATGCTCCCACTGTTCCTTCCACCTCTTTGCAAAGCCTGCATGTAGCCTCTGGCGACACACTGCCATAAGGATAGTTGACTGATTTGGAATATACGACATTCGTGCGGCGTGTGGTGTAGTCTGATTGGGTGCGCTGATCCTGGCTATGCGGGCGTTCTCCTGTGTACGCCGTGTCGCCTCGACTGCAGCCAACTTTGCCAGCTGGTCTGCTTTCTCGTTGCCTGGGACCCCTTCGTGGCCTGGCACCCACTGTAGTCGTACACGCCATCGAGATCGGTTGTCGCGTAGGAGGCCCAGGTGTCGTACGATCCGTCAAAGGATATACTGCCCAGAGGACCGCCCTAGCTGGCACGTGGCGCGTATTGCGGCTTGATTATCTGTGTAGATTGTGGCTTCGTGTGGGTTGTCGTCGCATGGCTGGCTTCGGAGTAGGATTTCCATGCGCATCGATTCCCTCCAGTCCCTGCATAAACAGTATGTGTGTCAGATGAGC
>NW_002990140.1:0-3706 GCF_000003125.1 Talaromyces stipitatus ATCC 10500
TAGCTAGCTATCCCCCGTCTCCCTTACTCTTAGGGGGCAGTCATCAATATCAGGAATTCTATACCATATTGATTAGGCTCGTCAGCTTGTCGGAATAGCTGTTCTACGTGACTAGTGCTAGCGACTAGACGTAGATAAACCGACAGTTATATAGTTTATATGCTCTAGGAAAGCTATCCTCTCTCTAATCCATCAATATGGCCATCAACCCAGAGCCTGACCCCCCTTCTACAAGTCTAGCTACTGCTAGTGAAGCAAATCACAATTCAACGCGCCTTACAAGAAGAGATGACCGTATTCAGGTTTTAACACTACGAGATGCTGGGCTTACCTATTCACAAATCTCTTCACAGCTTCAAATTAGCTATCGCCAGGTTCAATATATATGTCAAAATCAGCAAGCAACTTTAAAAAAGCCCGTGGCCAGATTCCGAAACTATCCGAGGCTGGTGTTGATAAGATTATTGAATGGATTAGCTCTTCAAAAAGTACGCGTCGTATGCCTTATTATAAGGTCATATAACAGTTTGAGCTTCCTGTTGGAACAACTGCTCTAAGTCGAGCACTCAAAAAACGAGGATATACGCGTTGTAAGGCTCTAGCTAAGCCTCCTCTGTCAGATCAACATAAACGCGTACGTCTTGATTGGGCTCTTGAGCATATAAATTGGATAATTGAACAGTGGAACCGAAGCCTTTGGACTGATGAGACATGGGTTACTCCGGGGTTCCATACAAGAACCTGGGTGACTAGGAAAGCTGGTGAAGAATTAGAGGAGACTTGTTTACGTGTTGCTCACTCTCAGAAACGGGGATGGATGGCTATATTTGCTTCAATCGACAGCAATCTACATTTCTATAGCTTATGCAGGATGGCGGATTAGGACATGCAAATAAGGATGCGATTGAGGAGCTTCAACCTCGGGATATCTATCCTATCTTTTGGCCTGCATTCTCCCCAGATCTTAATCCAATTGAAGCTTTATGTGACTGGATGAAGGATTGGATTCAGGGGCAGTATCCGGAAGAGGAAACTCTTTCTTATGATCAATTACGTGAGGTTGTACGGGCTTCTTGGGATGTACTGCCAGAGCAGTTTCTAAAGGATTTGATTGATTCCATGCAGGCAAGATGTCAGGCTGTAATAGATGCAGCAGGTGGCCATACAAAATATTAGCTTAGTAAGAAAAATTGATGGGCAGAATCCATTGGCATCTAAACCCTGTAAGAAAATCGTACTAACAAAATCACCACGGGTCAGCCGTAGTAGACACTGCGGTTCATCCATTCCCCCGCTCCCGACCATGAATCTAGTCGCTACGGCCGATTCAGTTCTCTCCTTCAGCACTTCCCGTGCTCGAATCCGTCACGGCTTGTTTAATTGTGCCGATCAGGTTGTTCTAATAATTGTATGCGCAATTAGGGCCGTTAAACCCATATAAAGGTCACAATATGGACAGCGGTCGATGGATATTCTATGGACTTGGTCAGCACAGTCACAGACCAAGCCTGAAAGAATACATTCTATTATTTATCAATCATTACTATCACCTCAACCATTGACTTGTCAGTTAATCCCGCTGGAACCTACAACATAATACGCATCAAATTTCACAGGCCCAACAATGGCCACACCAACTCCTAGGACAATCCTTATCACTGGCGCAACAGGAAAGCAGGGCTCTGCCATCATTGATGCCCTCCTCGCCGCAGACGACAGTGACAAAATATTGAGCATCATTGCCGTCACGCGCGACACTACCTCCCGCAGCGCACAGGCCCTGGCTCGCAGACCTAACGTATGCGTTGTCGCCGGCGACCTGGCCGATCCGGACTCAATCTTTGACCAGGCCACTGTTAACGGCAATCCAGTGTGGGGTGTTTTTGGGGTCCAGATCAACTCTCCAGAGGAAGAAAAGCAGGGCAAAGCTTTGGTGGCAGCCTCTGTCGCCCGCGGCGTTCAGCATTTTGTCTACGCCTCCGGCGATCGTGGTGGAACAGAGAAATCAGAAATAGATCCCACCTTCGTCAAGAACTTCGCTGCTAAGTTCAACATTGAGAAGCATCTGCAGAAAATGGCCGCTACTAGCCCGCAAGGTATGACCTACTCAATTCTCCGACCAGTCACCTTCTTTGAGAATATGACGGCCGATATTCACGGAAAGGGCTTTGCCCGGATGTGGGAGCAGATGGGCCCGAACAAAGCTCTTCAACTCATCTCCACAAAAGATATCGGCTATGTAGCGGCTCAAGCGTTTATTCATCCTGATAAATATCGCAATGTGGCGATGACTTTGGTCGGGGACGAGCTGACCCAGCCAGAAGCGGGTGTTATTTTTCAGGAGGTGCTAGGTTTCAGTATGCCCATGGTGCCGTGTCCAATCGGGTCTGCGGTGAAGTTCTTCAAGAAGGACACTGTGGGAGACATGTTTCGGTGGTTTGAAGAGAACGGATATGGCGGGGATGTAGTTCAGTGCAGAAAGGAATTTCCTGGGTTGATGGACTATCGAACTTGGTTGGTGGAGCGCAGTTCATTTGTCCAGAGGCCATAAGTGTTAATAGACGGCAAATAGTGACGAGGCCGTGCTAGTTGAAACTATTGCGAAGCTTGCAGTTTATAGTTAAGCCTGGTTGTACTCTTGGGAATTAAACCAGACATGGATAAATGAGCTAATCACATGTGCTACAAAGAATGCAGAAAGGAATTGGGTCATGCATGGTCTAATCCTGCTGCCCGCCCTTGAGCGAACAGGGGGGAAGCGACGGGGACAAGTAGTTACTACTACTACGTAGTTAAATATTACAGTGCTTCACCGTCTCGTGCACGGTATCGCGTCAAAACGCGAAAAACAACACGGATTTCAAAGCGCGATAAACCAGTCGAAATGGGTGCAATCGAGGATGCAGTTGATTATTTGAATTCCTTCGGAGAAGGCAAACAGATTAATTTCACTTTAATCGCAAAAATATATGGTGTTGATCGAACTTGCTCTCAAGAAGATACCGAGGCCTTACGGGCTCGAAAGAGGCGCATTACGATAATCAACGATTACTCAACGACTACCAATCTAAAAAGCTTATACAATGGATAGAAATGCTCTGCGAGAAAGGCCTGCCTCCTACGCCCTATATGATTGTAAAATTTGCGCATGAGATAACTGGTAGAAAGCCTGGAAAGAACTGGGCTTCTCGCTGGTTAAACAAGCATCCAAATGCGTTGATCTCTCGCTATTCTACAGGCATTGACAGTAACCGAAAAAGAGCATATTGCGCCTGGAGTTATCCTTCCTATTTTGAGCTTATAAATTGCAAGATTGAGCAGTATAATCTTCAGCCAAATCAAATTAACAAGATCTCAAGCAAGCCGGGGATGGCGCCTACTGATTCTTGATGGTCACAATTCTCACGTCAATATGAGATTTATTGAATATTGTGAAAAAAACAGAATCTTATTGGCAATATTTCCTACGCATGCAACGCATACTGTTGGTTTAACTACGGTCCGTATTACGAAGCATAGACGGTAGTAAGGCGCGAACACGAAGCGGCCTAATGAGCCTGACAATATGAAGATATCTTGATTCCTAATATTGTGACTTGTCCCCAAGAACGGGTGTGTGTGTGTGTGTGTGTGTATTTAACGGCCGTGGTTCGTGACTCGCACGCTTCCCACCGATCCCTACTGGGACATAGGCCGCCGAGGGGTA
>NW_002990811.1:0-409 GCF_000003125.1 Talaromyces stipitatus ATCC 10500
GATTTCAAATCCCAATTTCTCAATCACGTACAAATTATATACAAAAATCAATGTCCTAGTCGTACTAGTAGTTAGATTTTTGTATATAATTTGTACGTGATTGAGAAATTGGGATTTGAAATCAATATAGAGAGTTATTTTCCGGAGAGGTGGCCGGTTCGCTTACATGGCCGGTTCGCTTACCGATTACGTTAAACAATACGTATAAGGAACTAGGTCTATTTTCCGGCACTCCTCTAAAACCACTATCTAGGAGTATTGAACCTGTTTTTATATACAAGATTCCATAGAAGTGATATCACCAAAAGTCGACACTTGTGCAAATCGAACTTTCTAGAGATAGGCTGTAAAGTTGATTTGTAATATCAATCTTATGTTGATGTGTGAATTCAATTTCTCGAAATTTCCT
>NW_002990511.1:0-962 GCF_000003125.1 Talaromyces stipitatus ATCC 10500
GGCGATCAGTCCAGATCCGACTTGATGAGAGATGGCCCTCAATAGACATTGCCTGCGGTCTCCCACAAGGATCCCCAGTATCTGGCATTCTTTTCATGCTCTACATAGCGCCCCTATTCTGTCTAGGAAACCCAAGGAACAGATTTGGTTACGCAGACGACGCAGCTAACCTGGCAATCTCAACATCTCTTGCTACTAACTGCGAAGCATTATCAGACTCACTACAAGAAGCTCTAAACTGGGGCGCTGCAGAGGGCATTACATTTGCACCAGATAAATACGAGCTTCTTCACTTCTCCCGACATAAAGCAGACCAGGACCCAACCTGCACACCTTCAGTAAAAGCTGGATCTATCATAATCTCAGAAAATACTAAACGGCTATATCTACGCTGGCTAGGAATCCTCTTTGACAAAAAGCTAACATTTAAATGGCATGTTGGTGAAACAGCATCTAAAGCCCTCACTGTGGCTAATGCCCTTCGCTCTCTAGGGAATACTATCCGTGGAGTCAAACCTCATTTACTACAGCAGGCTGTATCAGCCTGTGTACTCCATAAAGCATACTATGGCGCAGAAACCTGGTGGCCAGGACGTACTCGCCCTGGATCTTCCCAAATCTCAAATCGAGTTGGAGAACATCTTGAGAAACTAACCAAAGTAATACTAGCAGGCGCAAGAGCAGTCCTTCCAGTTTTCCGCACAACCCCAATATCTGTTCTATACCGAGAGTCTGGATTCTCTCCGCCAGAAATTGAACTAGATCAAATAGCCCTCCAAACATCTGTCCGCCTACGGCGTCTTGATCCATACCACCCACTCCGAAGACGCGCAGAACAGATAGCCAGAGACGGCCGACAAACCAGTCGATTTGCCCGCCGAGTGCTGGCGCTCCCTAACTCTGAACAAATAAACCCTCTACAACATGCTCCCTGGTACCCTCGTGAGTCACGCAAGAGTGCC
>NW_002990601.1:0-902 GCF_000003125.1 Talaromyces stipitatus ATCC 10500
TGATCGTCCTGCCCCTCTGGGCTTTATGCGGTTGTTGAGTGCTTATTCGCTACTAGGGTGATGAAAGGAAGGAAATTTTCTCTTCCGGTTTAAATCATGACTTGATGAATCCGACGTCAGTGGGTCACCTCTTTTATGTCAATATGCCTTTATACCCATCATGAATCGGGTGGTTTCTCGACTGCTACATTCTGAGTCTACATTGTTCTCTAAATGAGCAGCTGGTGACGAGAGAACGAAATCAGTTAAGCATGATTGGGTTTTCTTCTCTTTTCTTTCGGGAATAACCAGCAAAAACATTATTATATACCACTGACTGTGCTATCGCTGTTAGCAAATAAGTGGGATATGCAAATTGGTCCTTTTAATCAGGGCATGAATCTGTTTCTTGTTTTCATGTACATATAACAATTGAGTATAGTTTCCATCTCTGTACTCAATACCAGTAATACCAGTACATGGAGTATAATAGAGAAACTGATTCCTATGCCACAAACACAAAAGTAGAGAGGAAGGATGGAAGGAAGAAAAAGGACATGGTGTTAAGAGAGGAGATCAATAGTCAAAACAAACAGAAAAGAAAAGAAAAATACATAGGTGGATTTTTTTCTCTTTTCTGTAGCAATTAACACCGCGCCATGGAACCCATGTAGACAATTGATAGATAGATATTTAAGGTCTTGCGAGGAGGTAGAGGAATCGGGATCGGATCAAGATCTTATTGTACATAAAAGAAAAGGGGGAAGATGGCAAGATGACCTAAAAGAAAAGGAGAGAGATTGAAAGCGTTTAGGTAGGAAGAGGAGTTTGATCACGACCATCTTTACCCGTAGAACTTTCATCAGGTTCATGAGGTTCAGGTGGTGCAATAATACCTCCACCGAAATACTTCGTAAACTCCC
>NW_002990441.1:0-998 GCF_000003125.1 Talaromyces stipitatus ATCC 10500
GGGCTAGGGCATCCAAAAACAATATACCGACAAAGATTAGGCCCTAATGGGTGCTATTGAAGCTATATTTCTATATACACGAAATATCTTATGCATTTGGCACATCCAAAAGAATCTGATGGTTAAGTGTCGGCCAGCTCTACGCTAGGAAGTCATTCGAATCGATTATGAGGGCAAGGGTATGAAGAGCACCCTAGTTGATGAATTTAAAGAGAAGGTTGAAGCTCATTGGGTCGCTTTTTGGTAGGACTTTATGAAACTCGTCAATGCATATACTGAGGAAGAGAAAGATGCTGAGTGGAATAATTTCAGGGCTAAATACAGCCATAATGTGTGGGACACGGTCTTCGAATATATCAAGAAAGAATGGCTTCAGGAAGATATGGCAAAACACTTTTTAAAATACTATACCAATGAGTATCTGCATCTCAACAAGCAAGCAAGCTCACAGGTTGAAGGTGCCCATTAGATTATCAAACGTGACCTTGGAACTTCCACAATGGACCTACTTAGAGCCACACTATCAATTGAAATGACAATTGAAAAACAACACCAAAAAATATGGCAGGAAATTGAGGATGAGCGCGTCCAAATAAAGATAGATTTCAAGAACCTGCGGCTTTTTAAGCATGTTTTGAAGAAGGTCTCAAGTCATGCACTGAAAATAATCCATAGTATCTTTGAAAGATACCTCCCAGAGAGCGCCCCTGATAAAAAGCCAATTAAGCCCTGCACGGGTGTGACTCGACGGACTCTAGGGATTCCTTGCATCCACAAAATCAAGGAATACTATGAGGCTGACACATCGATTGAGCTTTTTGAATTCTGTCCACATTGGCAGCTGCATACCGACGAAGACCTTCCTCCTGTGGATCCACGAGAATTAGTCCTGGAGCTAGAAGTAATCAGACCGCGTGGCCGTCCTCCTGGTACAATTAACTGGCCAACTACAAGCGAGCAGAGCCAGTCAGCTGAGATAGATCTACTAGAAGAGATCC
>NW_002990647.1:0-853 GCF_000003125.1 Talaromyces stipitatus ATCC 10500
CCCTCTCGCTCAACACGCCCACCTACGAGGCGCCTACTATCTCTAGATCAAGAAAAGGCACTTATTCTATGGATTGAGTATCTAGATAATATAGGTGCGCCTCCTACGAATCAGCAAATTGAAGAAAGTGCGAATTATTTGCTCGGCAAAGATTTCAGTGGTCCAGGAGAGGCCCCTCGTGCCGGAAAAAATTGGGTACACGATTTTATCAAGCGCCTGCCAAAACAATATGTACGAATCGTTCAAAAACCTCAAGAAAAGGAACGTACCGTTGCAGAGCATTATGGTGAGGTTGAGCGCTGGTTTATTGACCTCGAGCTCGCTATACAACAATACAAAATTCGCCCTCAAAATCTGTGGAACTTTGACGAGACCGGATTCATTGTTGGACAAGGAAAAGATGAAGCGGTGGTAACAGCATATCCAAAAACATCAAAAAGGGTATCTAGCCTGTCCTCTCGAGAATCAATTACTGTCATTGAGGGTATAAATGCCGAAGGAAAGATTATACCACCTTTATTGATTCCAAAAGGCAAGGTCCATTTGGAGGAATGGTACCGGCATATAAAAAATGACGACTGGCTAGTTGCACCTGCTTTGAATGGATTTATCACAGATGAGATCGCATTCGAATGGCTTCAACACTTTAACCACTTCTCTAGGCCCGGGGCCTTCCCGGATTGGCAGTTACTTCTTATGGATAATCATACAACTCATCTTACTATACAGTTCGTGCAATATTGTGAAATTTGGCACATTCGCCCATTCCGATTTCCGCCTCATTCTACGCATTTTTACAACCGCTCGATGGAGTGCCATTTCAGCAATATAAACATGTTCATGGACGGGTTGT
>NW_002990571.1:0-929 GCF_000003125.1 Talaromyces stipitatus ATCC 10500
TCGCTCGCTTCTGCCCTAGCCAAAGCATATATGCTGCCTCGTTGGATTGTACGTGCTCACCACCAAGACCAGGCAGCAAGCCTTCTGTCCAGGCCTTGATCTGATAGATCGCCCAGCAAGCTTGCATGACGAGATCAGGATAGAGGCAGGTTCCCTGGCCCTGTTGACTGCACACCGCTTGTGGATTATAACAACGAAAGCACCCGGCATATCGCTGCATCCAGCCTTGAAACCGCTTTCCTTCCTGCTGTGCCCTCTTTTTTGACTCAAGAAAGTCCTGTCGACGAGGATTCCAACACTTGATAAAGGAATGCTTTTTCGTGTCGGCAGATGATGATGGTAGGATACGGCAGATCACGCAGGTGCCACGGAGCGCCTGGAGGGAATCCTCATACTGCTGTAATTGCTGGCTCTCCTGCTGGATCTGCTGGATTCGCATCTGAGACCCAATAGTCAGATCGCAGTCGACGTTCTCCTCTGGATTAGGCGAGCAGGTCGTAGTAGGATCAGTCGAAGAAGATTCAGGATTCTCTTGACGGAAGCGACATTGATCACAGAGAGGATCAGGCGCGCTGCAGGCCACTGCAGCCCCATCGAGGAAGGAGCTCATCGCAGCGACTCGACAGTTCGGCTGATCTAAAACAGCATGCATAGCCTGTACATCAGACGAGATCATATGGCCTGGTCGGCTCGACTTGGTAATACTCCATGAGGGAGGGAGTAAGGTAATAGAACGACCGCCCTGTTGGTCACGTCCTAGGCGGCCTACCTCCTGCGTAAACTCAATGAGACTGGATGGAGCTCCAAGATGGATAACAAGGCGGACTCGTGGATGATCAATTCCCATTCCAAAGGCAGAAGTGGCAACAATCCAATTTGGATTTCCATTACGCCACGTCTCGAGGGTTTGCGCTTCTCTTCACGAGTCC
>NW_002990654.1:0-821 GCF_000003125.1 Talaromyces stipitatus ATCC 10500
ACCTTCTCTAACTGCATCACATCTTGAATTTACTGCTACAACAATCCTCAATTCTCGGGACTGATTTCAATATACTCATTTATTCAGTCATACACTAATATAATCATACCAAAATGACATGAAACAAGGGCTTCCTGCAAGTCCTATGCCCGGTCAGAGGATGCCACCCTACCAAGCAGCTCCTCCACCTCAACAAATGCCACCACCCGCTCAACCGCAACCAGCATCTCAGGCCGCAGTCGTAGCCCAGCAACCACCTCCTGTAAAAGAGCCTCCTCCATCAGGACGCGGCCCAAGAATTGGTCTCGATCACTTCAATTTCCTTGCCGTTCTCGGAAAGGGCAATTTCGGTAAAGTCATGCTTGCAGAGACGAAGACAACGAAGAAACTTTATGCTATCAAGGTCTTGAAGAAAGAATTCATCATTGAGAACGATGAAGTCGAAAGTACCAAATCCGAGAAACGGGTTTTCCTTATTGCCAATAAGGAACGACATCCATTCTTGTTGAATTTACATGCTTGCTTTCAAACAGAGACGCGTGTATACTTCGTCATGGAGTATATTAGCGGTGGTGATTTGATGTTGCACATTCAGCGGGGCCAATTTGGTCTGAAGAGAGCACAATTCTATGCAGCCGAGGTCTGTCTAGCGTTGAAGTACTTCCACGAAAACGGTGTCATTTATCGTGATTTGAAGCTCGACAATATTCTTCTGACTTTGGATGGACATATCAAAATTGCTGATTATGGTCTATGTAAGGAGGAAATGTGGTATGGAAGCACCACGAGCACATTCTGCGGTACGCCAGAATTCATGGCTC
>NW_002990395.1:0-1030 GCF_000003125.1 Talaromyces stipitatus ATCC 10500
AGCCGAATCAACATGGTTACTCTTCATCAGGGTAGTGTCGCACTCACTGTGAGCGCGTGGTTGTTAAGGGGGTTACGTGATGGAACTGCGTCAATAGACCAGTCCGCATCATAAATTCAATACTCTGCCGAACCCACTGAGGTTCGCTAAGGAGCTTCCGATAATCTGTTTCGCGTGCTTCTTTCCAGAGAGTCTCCATACGCAGGTTTATATGGGTAGGACACCGTATGAGGACGTGGGCCGTATCCTGATCCCCAAGGCCACATTCGCATTGAGGTGAGTCTTCAATCCGTACACTCGCTAGGAAGCTGCGTAGCGCTGATTTACCTGTTTGTAGTTGGATTAACACTGAACTCCAAGCCCGTCGTAATCCCTCGTGCAGCTGCAACACCATCTTCGTTGGTGCTTTGATTATCCGATAGAGATGCCGTCCATGGTTGGCATGCTCCCACTGTTCCTTCCACCTCTTTGCAAAGCCTGCATGTAGCCTCTGGCGACACACTGCCATAAGGATAGTTGACTGATTTGGAATATACGACATTCGTGCGGCGTGTGGTGTAGTCTGATTGGGTGCGCTGATCCTGGCTATGCGGGCGTTCTCCTGTGTACGCCGTGTCGCCTCGACTGCAGCCAACTTTGCCAGCTGGTCTGCTTTCTCGTTGCCTGGGACCCCTTCGTGGCCTGGCACCCACTGTAGTCGTACACGCCATCGAGATCGGTTGTCGCGTAGGAGGCCCAGGTGTCGTACGATCCGTCGAAGGATATACTGCCCAGAGGACCGCCCTGGCTGGCACGTGGCGCGTATTGCGGCTTGATTATCTGTGTAGATTGTGGCTTCGTGTGGGTTGTCGTCGCATGGCTGGCTTCGGAGTAGGATTTCCAATGCCGCATCGATTCCCTCCAGTTCCCCTGCATAAACAGTATGTGTGTCAGATGAGCCTACTAGCTTATAAGCCTGTCCTATTGATGAGTAGACCGCTGCCCCAATCCCATTGTCAAAGCCGCTCCCATCGGTAAAGAACTGTATTGT
>NW_002990796.1:0-435 GCF_000003125.1 Talaromyces stipitatus ATCC 10500
CTTTTTGGTGATACGGTATTACGTTTAAGTCCCGACATATTCTGCTAGTCACGTGATTTTGGTTCCAGCATTAGGTATAACGCATCCCGAGCGCGTCCTTGTCACCGGCTCTTCCATCGCGTCGGCCATCGCTAACGGTCGGTTCTCCCTTCTTACAATATCTCTCCTTCTGTTGGTTTTACTATGGTCCGTATCACGAAGCATAGAGGTAGTAAGGCGCGAACACGAAGCGGCCTAACGAGCCTGACAATATGAAGCTATCTTGATTCCTAATATTGTGACTAGGACGGGGGATAGCTAGCTAGAGATATACGCGGCACCCACGTGCCACGTCAGACTAACTAATCGGTGCCGAAACGCGTAGGGTTTGATATTCACGTTCCGACACCTTCTGATCCGGCTTCGTATAACTGATTATAGAGTCCGAAGGAGATA
>NW_002990634.1:0-877 GCF_000003125.1 Talaromyces stipitatus ATCC 10500
GTCAGATGCCAAAAGGGTGTAAGCCGATCCCCGGCAAGTGGGTATTCAAGCGTAAACCGAGTCCTGATGAAGGCATTCGCTATAAGGCACGATTGGTGATTAAGGGATTCCTCCAACGCTTTGGAGTAGACTTCATGGAAACTTATGCCCCAACTGCCTCATTAGCTGCATTCCGACTCCTGGTGGCAATAGCTGTGCACAATGGCTAGTCCTTACGCAATCTTGATATTATTACCGCTTTTCTAAATGGCGATATAGACTCTGAAGTCTATATGGGGATACCAGAAGGCATGGATTTAGATCCAAAGAAATATGTTTTGAAACTGCGCCGGTCTCTGTATGGACTTAAACAAGCTCCGCGCATCTGGTGGGATAGGATGACCTCATTCCTATTGAAAGCAGGCTTCTATCAGTGCGATGCTGAGCCAGCTATATTCATTCGCAGCCTGGATAACAAATTCCTCATACTCCTCCTATTTGTCGATGACATCCTGCTAACTGGTGACCAGGACGCAATTGAAGAATTCGTCAAAGAATGCTGCAATGAATTTAAAACTCGAGATATAGGAACACCTAGGCGCTTCTTAGGCATCCATATTGAACATCGGAATGGCAAAGTGATATTGCATCAGAAGGCATATATACAGCGAATTCTCGAGCGCTTCAACGCACCCACGAATCCTGTTGCAACTCCACTTGATCCCAAGCACCCACTTGTTGAGGCAACTGATGCAGAAAGTCTAAACGAAACAGATGCTTTAGAATACCGTGCTGCAGTGGGAGCGCTAATCTATCTCATGATTTGTACGAGACCTGATCTTGCATTTGCACTTTCTCGCCTCTCCAAATTTGTGCAGAAACCAGGTATAAAGCATGC
>NW_002990650.1:0-843 GCF_000003125.1 Talaromyces stipitatus ATCC 10500
AGACATATATCGCCATGCCGCAAAATAAATCCATTTAATATCTAGTTTATTCTCTCAGGATGGTCTCCAAACCCCGCGCACCTGCGAAACAGGCCGCGCCCAAAATCCAACCCCTACCCGATAAAACCTTCATCATCCACAAACTGCCCTCGCGCAGACCTCATCTACAGATCAAGAAAATGCCCTTGTTCCCACGGGCGACGGCGAAGTCTCCCAAAAGAAGAAAAAGATAATAAGGCGAAAGAAGCGGCCAGCTAGACCGCAGGTTGATCCAGCTATGATCAAATCTGAACCGCCGCCACAGACTGGAACGATATTTAACATTTGGTATGTTGGTTCGCATTGTCGCTTTTTGATCATAGAAAAGGCTAACTTGGTCATCTGATATAGGTATAATAAATGGTCTGGCGGTGATCGCGAAGATAAATACTTGTCCAAAACTGCTGCGGCTGGACGATGCAATGTCGCGAAAGATAGTGGCTATACTCTCGCCGACAAGGTAGCGGGTTCATATTTTTGTCTTTTCTTCGCTAGGGGTATTTGGTAGGTGATATCTACTCGATAGGTCGCGACTTCTTGATTATCAATGATTACTGACGATAAATTTTCTGGATTATAGCCCCAAGGGCCAAGAATGCGAATATCTCCATCGCCTACCCACAATCCACGACATCTTCAACCCCAACGTCGACTGTTTCGGTCGCGACAAATTCAGCGATTACAGAGATGATATGGGTGGTGTTGGATCATTTATGCGACAAAACCGAACGCTCTACGTTGGCCGTATTCACGTTAGCGATGATATTGAAGAGATTGTTGCTCGACACTTTCAAGAATGGGGTC
>NW_002990527.1:0-956 GCF_000003125.1 Talaromyces stipitatus ATCC 10500
TTTTTATGTGACACTCTCGCAGAGTTTTGTATGGGAGTGCGACATACTTTGTATGTAAATGACAACCCCATACAAAAAGTTCCCTCCCGGAACAAAACGCCACTTTAATGTTTGCTAGTGAATTTATTGTCCAGAATAGGTCGGTGGATATATAAGAGAGGTGTCTGATTGACATCTTGGTCTACAGCCAAGAAGTTAGGAAGCCCTCTCTGCCTGCCTGTGTGGGCCCTCAAAGCTGGCTTTCAGTAGCCTTGGCGGCGGGGGTGACTGCTGGTCAAAGGAGAGCCTAACGGCCCTCCCACCGGCCTTCCCACCGGGCACCTGTCCGCTTGCGGACATCACCTTGTCTTCCTTACCTGTTTGTGCACCTCGCCTGTCCCGGGCCGCGCTTCGACTGTCCAGTGGAGCGCCCCCGTTCGGGCTTGGTGTCTCCCCCCGTCCGGGTGCCAGAGAGCCTTAGAGCACTCCCACCCCCGGGGCGAGAAGGTACCGGTGGCTTTCGTGGTCGCCGGCGCCGTTGGGATCTGTGGATTGTTGACCGTTGGTTACCCTTCCATCGCAGATTCCGGGGGGTACGACCGGTGCGGGTTCCGTCCATTGGGCGTGCCGCGTCGGTTGGCCTCCGCTTGGAGCAGTATGTGCCAGCCCCGAAGTGCGCCTCACGGCGCGCCCACGGTGCCTGTCGCGGACCTCGCTCTGGGAAATTCAGTGGGGGCAATAGGGATGGTCTCGGGGGCGACACCGGTACGCTGGTGTCGTCCTCCTGGGGCCGGGTGCGTCACGCATCCCTTCCACGATATACCTGCTCCGCCCCTCTCGGGGGGTGGCGGCCGGGCTCTCCGGGGCCCGCGCTAGGGTCGTATCTGGTTGATTCTGCCAGTAGTCATATGCTTGTCTCAAAGATTAAGCCATGCATGTCTAAGTATAAGCACTCTTTTACTGTGAAACTGCGAATG
>NW_002990701.1:0-656 GCF_000003125.1 Talaromyces stipitatus ATCC 10500
AGGTCATTTTCATCCACGATCGTTCGAAACATACAAGTGATTATCGACCCTAAGTGGATAACATTCCAACGGAATAGGGCTGAGTCGGAAGGAACTAGGAAGCGAAAGAGGACTGAGGAGCCAACAGAACAACCGAGTAAAAAGGGGAAGAAGAAATCACTCTTTAAACACGAACTTCTTTACTGCAGATCCTCTACTTTACGTTGATCCAGCTAAACAAGTCACTTCACAGACCAGAAGACGGGCAGCCATGCAAAATGGTCTTCAAGGAGACCCTTCTGAGTCCGTTGGACTCAACGGCTGGATCTCACTAGCAGAGGGACAATTCTGGCTTGCTGCAGGGTTGACGTGCACGGCCTTCCAAGTCCTCAATATCCAAGCGGTTGCAACCTTGTCGTGGGGAAGCCAAGATACAAAATTGGGTGTATTTGCCGATTGTATAGCCAAATACCCGCTTTCCGCTAAGAACGACGACGAGCTCTTCCTACTCGTCGAACTTGGGATCGTCACTGTGTTCGACCAGGGTAAAGGGATCTTTTAATACTTTCTTGCTCACTATAGCATGCTTGAATGACTTGGTACCTAAACTTGGAAGTATTGAATGACAATAGATATATTTCTAAGCTTTGAACAAGTTATCAATCAAGGGAGCTGCA
>NW_002990840.1:0-347 GCF_000003125.1 Talaromyces stipitatus ATCC 10500
ACGGCAGCGCTCACGCGATCTTCTAGTTTGGGAACGGTCGAATTACCACTCAAACGCAGCAATTTCTCGCTCTATTGACGAGGGTCTACGTGTATCAGGGCTCAAGGCCGATGACATTGATGTTTTTGATTTCTATTCGTGAGTTACACTACTATCAACCTCCCTTCTCAGCGTGTAAACACAACACACGTGGAGATGAGCAATGTGCCCTCGGTAGCATGGCATGGTTCATGCCTTGTTGGCATACGGGCATTGTTCAGGTCGCAATGTGCCGTTCAATCATCAGCCAATTCGATTGCGAGACATTTGCGACGATGTTGGACACAGCAACAGCTCTCATATAGCTC
>NW_002990309.1:0-1124 GCF_000003125.1 Talaromyces stipitatus ATCC 10500
TGAGGCCCAAAAAGAGATTATCTCTGCATTCTTTGTGAACTGCCAGATAGAACGCAGCTCCCGATGGGTCTCGTACCGAGTCACCAATGTGCCAAGGAAAGTTGGCCAAATCTTGGACGGTCAATACTCTCTAATCCCTGTCAATCCTACACTACTATCCTCAGAAATCAGTGAAACTACAAGACTCAAGCCTATATCTATCAGTGAGACCGCTACAAGTGCCGCCAACCCTGATACTCTTTCCTCAAGCTGGTTTGTCAACTTCCCAGAAGGCATGAAATTACCACTGCCTATCCAGCTACACCTTTTTGGCACTATTACCAATGCTCGTCACCTCTCTAAGAGAACAACAGTTATCCAATGCACACGATGCTAGAAATGGCATAATGCACGATCCTGTGCCCGCCCCTCTCGATGCCGGCTCTGTGGCTCCTCAGAGCATACTGAACAGGGACATGTTAACCGCTACACAGCCCTGGAGCCTCATCAGTGCCCTCCCAGATGCATACACTGCCATGGACCACATCCTGCTGATTTCCCAGAATGCCTCCTGCGCCCTAAAGGCAACTCTAAACATACTAAAGCTCAACAAGCAGAGATCCAGAAATCCTATGCTATTAACCTCGCAAAAGCTCGAACTGAAGGAGGATGTAGCACTCAGCTCTCCATTGGCACATAAGAAATATCTATGGTACTAGACGAGATGCCAACTCAGCCTCCAACCCATGAGATTATCTCTCCTTTCCGTTCAGTAACCCCTCCACCTCGCGCCCCAACAGAAGATCCCCCAATTACAGCTCGCGCAGTCCGCTTTACTACCCCTCAATCACAAAATTGGTTTGCCTCTCTTCTCGAACGGGAACTATGATCTATCACTATCCAACTCAAAAGGCGCCTCTTAAAATCCTACAGTTAAATGTAGGGCACGCGCCAGATGCACATGAAATAGCTCTCACATTGGCATACACAAGCGACATTGATATTATCCTAATCCAAGAACCATATATATTCAAAGATCTTAGCCAACAGATCACAAAAAAACACCCATTATATGAATGCTTCTCCCCAACTGACAGTTGGGCGATAAGTGGCCGACCACGAGTTCTCACCTATGTTCGAAAGAA
>NW_002990169.1:0-1998 GCF_000003125.1 Talaromyces stipitatus ATCC 10500
ATAGTATATATCATTACATTTAATATAGTCGTAATACCTTTCCAGGAGTGAGATTCCATTAGAAATAAGAATAGTTGCTTCAGCTGAGAGATTCTTCTAATCGCCCTGTCTTTCCCTGATAGCTAACAGCATAGAATGGAGCTCTTCATATAGACACGCAGCTATATAAATTGAAGGGCTATCTCGAGAGATATACTCAGTATATTTGTTAAAGGGAGCCAGAATTTTCTTAATATTAGAGAGCTGCCTCCAATCATCAGATGTAAGACGTAAGGCTTCAATTTCTAGCTCATCATTGACTGTATCTTTGAGCTGCTAACGGCACTCTTCAGCTCTCTCAATCATAATAAAAGTAGAGTTCCATCTAGTATCAACGTTGTAGTTGATAGCTTTAGTGCAGCCAGGCCGATTATCCCACTTCTGTATTCATTGGGGAGATTGTGCAATCCAAAGGATAAGTATTCAAAGCTTTACAATAGGTAAAGAAGGCACCTTAATCTTCTTCCAACTCTGCTTAGCAACATCATTAAGAAGATTGCAGGCTTCTTTATACGAACTAGCACATAGAGACTTTAATATAGCCTTCATAACCAAGTTCAAAATGTGAGCAAAGCAGCGGATTTGGGAATTTTAAGTAAATTTCATCGTTTCTTCTTGAATGATAGTCTCTGTTAGATAATCATCATAGCTCTGAAATAACTTCTGGTGAAGATATCAATGTAAAGTGTTATTATTAGATGCATTATCAGCTATAATTGTTATAATTTTATTAGATATATAAAATCTCTAAAGAGCTGTAGCTACAATATTAGCTAAATTTTCTTCTGAGTGGTTTCCTTCAATTTCAACAAATTCAATACAAGCTTGATATTACTAAAAATCAGAGGACATCCAGTGAGCATTAATTGCTAGCATTGGCAGTGAATTCTAACTTGTCCAATCATCAAGAGATAGCGCTATTGAGGAGGCTGAAGATATTAAGCCTCATAATTCACTATCAATAGCGTCAAGCCGAAGACTTAATCAACATGAGATAGTATCTGCACTTGATATAGAGTCCTGCGAACCAGCAGATCTCAACATAGTCTTAAATGAAGGCTGTTCGACGCATGTAAATGGCTAGGAGGTTAATATAATCCAATCTAAGAGAGCTTCCTCAAACGGAAGCTTTTTTTCCTTCGAAATCCATGAACTTAATAGTCCTTGGCACTCTGAAAGACCATCTTTTAAGAGCTTATAAGTCTGCTGAAGATGCTATTTTAATGCTGTAGTTGAAGATTGTAGTTTAGATGTAAATCGAAAGAATTAATATGTAGATGGTGATACAACACATAGATGTTTGAGCTCAGACCATTCATTATTCCCTAGTTTCCAGGTACTAGGTTCAGGTGTTGTTAAGAAGTATTTCCAGATCTAGCTCCACTCTCTTAGCCTAGCCTTATCTCTCTGCTTGATTTCGATACTCCCAGCCTCGCATTCCACCTGAGATATTGACTGCAAAGAATGTATTTCTGTATTGAGGTTTGATAAGCTGAGAAACATTACTGTCAGCCGCTGGAGATCCTGAAATCCTAGTGCTAGGCGATTTTGTAGTATAGACTACTTTCTTTTTCTAGGTGCTGGAAGTGATATATCCCCTTCAAAGAGACCATGTTCGTTAAGGGCCACATAATCGCGTTTTTTCTTCCTCGTATGGGGAAGTTCAAATATTGGAGCAAGTGGAGAAGTTGTCGGATTAGTTGGTTGATTCCAGGCCAATCCTGAAGATAGTTTTACTGGGATGAAAAGAAAGAAGTGACTAGCAAGATTGTATGTATTGAGTTCTGTATCTCTCTATCCATCAGGTTTCAAAGCCGGGTCCTTTATAGACACTTTTTGGCGGGGTGATTTGTGAGTCACCAAGAGGGGTAAATTTTGGGGGCTATAAGATAGGGCTTCTGATTGTTCACTTCCTTTTACTGCCTCCGGATGTCCGAATTATCTAACAGAAGTCATCTG
>NW_002990723.1:0-592 GCF_000003125.1 Talaromyces stipitatus ATCC 10500
GTGATATTATTAATGGATAACTTTTCGGCGCATGAATCTGCAATTAAGGAGGTTAATTCGGATTTGAAGCATACAACAATCATATATCTTCCCCCTAATTCAATAATAAAATATCAACCTCTTGATCAAGGGATCATCCAAGCCTGGAAAGCTTTATGGAAGCGACAATGGGTTCGATATATTGTCGACGAATTTGATCGTGGCATTGACCCTCTATCTATAATGACAATTCTTCGTGCTGTGCGCTGGGTAGTCAATATATGGGAAGATCAAGTAACATCAACAACAATTACTAATTGCTTTAAAAAAGCTCCTCCACCATGCCGAAGCCGAGCCAGACCTCGCCCTGCTCTCGATCAATGCGATCCAAAAGTCTCTCACAGATACAAACCCGCAGGTCCGGGTTATGGCGTTGCGGACAATGTCCGGAATCAGAGTCCCCGTTATAAGCCAGATTGTCTCCCTTGCGATCAAACGCGGAGTAGGAGACATGAGCCCTCACGTCCGGAGAGCAGCCGCCCTTGCCATCCCGAAGTGCTATAGACTGGACCCGAATACCATACCGCAGCTTAGCGAATATCTCTTCACCTTG
>NW_002990540.1:0-950 GCF_000003125.1 Talaromyces stipitatus ATCC 10500
GGCGGTTGAGCCGGTTGAAGTTGGTGGTCGAACCAGTTGACATTTGATAGTTGACAGTTGACAATTGAGCAGGTTAACAGTTGATGATTGAGCCAGTTGACAGTTGACGGCTCAGCAAGTTGCCCATTAGTGGTTAAGCAAGGAGACTGTTGACCGTTGACGATTGAGCAAGTTGACAGTTGGCGGTTGAGAAAGTCGACAGTTGGCAGTTCGTAGTCAAGGAAGTTGGCAGTTGGGGTTTGAGCCAGTTGACAGGTAGCAGTTCAGAGAAATTGACAATTGCCAGGTAAACGAGTTGACCCAGGACGGCAGAGCAAGTTGGTAGTTGATGGCAGAGTAAGTTGACAGTTGGCGGTTCAGCCAGGAAGACAGTGCCAGTTGAGCCAGGAAGACAGTGCCAGTTGAGCCAGGAAGACAGTGCCAGTTGAACCAGTAAGACAGTTGGCATCCGGCCAGTTACCAATTAGCAGTTCCATCAGGGAGCCCGTTGGTGATTGAGCTCGTTGACAGTTGGTGGTTTAGCAAGGTACCAGATGGTTCAGCAAGTAATCCAGCAAGCCAGTTGGCAGTTCAGCAAATTGACAGTTGGCGGGATAGCCGGTCAGCCAGGAAGCCCGTTGGCCAGTTAATAGTGGAACGAGGGAGCCAGTTGACAGTTGGCGGTTGAGCAAGTTGCCAGATAGCGATTGAGCCAGTTACGAGGTAGTGGTTGAGACAGTCGACAGTTGGTGGTTCACCAAGTTGCCAGATGGCGGTTGAGCCGTTTGATAGTTGACCGTTGACGATTGAGCAAGTTGAAGAGTTGGTGGTTGAGCCAGTTGGTTGATGGTCGAGAAAGTTGCCAGTTGACAGTTGGTGGTTGAGGAAGTGAGCAGTTGACGGTTGACGGTTGAGCAAGTGGGCCGTTGACGGTTGATCAAGTTGACAGTTAGCGGTGTTAAGCACGTTGC
>NW_002990887.1:0-291 GCF_000003125.1 Talaromyces stipitatus ATCC 10500
CAGTCAAACAGAGCAAACATAACATCACCGGCCAACTAGCCATCTTCAACACCCACATCTGGCCACTACTTACCTTCCTCCTGCGTTCCCTTCTCCACCGGCACCACCTCGACCACCATACGAACGAATCCCTATACCGGCTGATGGCGCCACTGAAAGTAACCCCAAGTTACTTATAGACCTTATGAAGATCTACAGCAACGACGATAAGAAGTATGGAGGGGAGAAATACGATATCCTCAGTACTAAGCTACAAGTCTTCTACGACTGTTGCGCAAAGATTGGTTTGGG
>NW_002990151.1:0-3045 GCF_000003125.1 Talaromyces stipitatus ATCC 10500
AGAGTAGATGTGATAGATGGAGAGACATGTGGTAAGGAGAATAGATTAGCTGGTACTACGGTAAAGTAACGAATTTGTTCCTTTTCGTGAAATAATGTTTGAAGATGTGCATGATTCCAAGGCATTATTCTTTGACTTTTGCGCCATCCATGTGCCTGGTTATAATGCTGTCGTATACGATCAATATTGCGAGATCGATAGGAACAGGTTTCTATATGACAGAGAAAACCTCGTACGGTCGGAAGATCATAACCCTGAGCTACGCCATGGCTGAGTACAAACTATAGATAGACCCAATCTAATATTAAATTGATCTTTGATCTCGTCCCAGCTAAGGTTTTTAGCCTTCAACTTAATAATGAATGCGTCCTCCTCGGGCGTATATGGGGTCTTCATCCTGGGATAGGCTGTCCGCGGATGTGATCGAGAAGAGTCTATCTGTTTGCCTGCAAAAAATGACGAAAACTGCGTCTGTGAAAACTCTAAAGAGTATATGACCTCGGTTCCCTTAGTTCGTAATCGGAGGAAACCCTGGATAGGAATTGATTCACTCTCTGGACTCGGGTTTTCTGGTATTGACTCAGGTTGATCAGCGAGCGGGGACTCTGAAGACAACGTTTTGGGCACTTCTTGAGTGGCCGACGAAGCGTCGCCTGGACTTCTACGACGACGCTTAGATGGGTGTAAGCTCTCGCTAGCGTCTTCTGTCTCGGAGTGATCCAGGTAGTCTGCATCGTTCTCGTCGTCAGAAGGAGCTGAGTCCGATTCGTGAGGATCTTCGACCATCCCTTCCGAGTACTGAGAACGGTTGGAGTTCTGCCGACTAGACGTTTCGCACAATAAAACAGAACGTGATAGATCCGGGACCACAACCAATGGAGTGGGTGAACAAGACAAGTATGCTGATGGACTTCTGTTTCTTTTTGAGAAATCTCCTAATGGGCACGAGCTGGCACGCTCTGATTCTCCGGAGCTTCCCTGAAAGTCCATACTTTCGTTTCCTAAGGTGGCTCCGCCAGATTCGGAATCATGAATTGGGACTGAAATCGTTTAAGAAGTCTCCGAGAGTTCTTAATTAGGTACGGATGAATCCTGTGCGGCATACTAGGCCTGAACCTGAAATACTGTTACTGCAGACCAAACGCTAGTTTGCAAAAGTGGGAAAATGGGAATTACCAGGTGGTGGGGTGGACTGGATTCTGCGGGAAACGATTTTGCGCGCTGGACAGCGTGAGCTGTGGGAGGAAACTGGCCTGGATCTTGCGAGCTTCGACGACTACGTCGGCCAGTATCAATTTCAGGCTCCCTGGATGCTGTGGATGAAAGATAACCTCAAGATTATATTTATCGGCAGCGTCAAGGATGGCGACGAGGGCTTGAAGAACATCAGACTGAGCCCTATGGAACATGAAGCCTTTTGTTGGGCCACCGAATCTCAGATTAAGGAAATGTCTCTGCATGCAGAAAAGCTCGCCTTGGTGATGGACGGATGCGAAGCCATGCCAAAGCCCGACCAATGGAAGCAAATGGCGTTCATTTCGGAGGAAGGAAAACACTATGCTATAGAAGCGTTTAACAGGCTTCGAAACTAGATTGAACTATAAAAATGAGGCATGTCGTGAATCAAGGAAGTACCGTTTTCTCCCAACTTAAGCGAATCTTTGCCGTGGTTGATTGTTAGAGGTACTTAGGTGGAAGAGTAAATTCTACCCACACTAATCACATTACTTATCAAGCTTAGGAAAATATGTCTTATATCAAACAAGGTCTCATTGAGGCTGCCAGAACACTACGGAATGAACATGCACGAGTAGTACCTAACCCACTAGTTTTACCCAAGCCAAAAAAGGCAGTCACAGACACATCAAAAGATAGGTACGATAGAACAACCAAAGAGTAAAGTGTGTGCCATTCTTTTAATAATTGTAACTAGGGCTGAGCAAAACTCAAGTGATATGGAGGTCTGTCTGGATACATCATCGTATAATTCACAGCTTGCTAAGATAGTCAGAGCGATATAGCGTCTTGGATTCAACACCGCACTTCGTCCAGCTATCCAGGGTACGAGTTATCTTCAAAAAAGGCCTATCAGGTACCTTGTGCTTGTTAAACTCCATGGCAGTGATAGTTTCTTTAGCCATGACTTCGTATACTTCACGAGTTGCGTGTAAGTTCCAATTGGAAGTCCATGATTTAAGAAAGCTCGTGGTAAACTCTTCAGGAATCTCCTCTTTGGGCTCCCATACGAAGAGCTTGCTATCGGCCAGTTTGTCGCGCCAGTGAAGCTGTTCTGTAAGGGCTCCATTCAGCTGTTTGCCCCAGTAGCTAGGGTCGCGAGCATTGTATACCGATACACGGCCAATGAGGGCATAGTCATTGTTGACGAGGAGGACGACAATTTCTTTGGGAGTCAGGTGCTGTTCAATTATCACGCTGATGCCATATTCATTTGGTATGCGGAAGGCGACGAATTGATCACGAGATATACTAATGACGACTGGATCCTGGGTGAGATCAGGGTTGAAAGAGGGTTGTAGGATGGTTATGTTTGAGCCGAACTCATTGAGGTCATATTCGATGAACACCATCTTGTTTGGTAGGGAACCTGATATGCGAAGTATAAAGTAGAGGGATGAATGGAATCCAGGGCTTGCCCTTCGTAGCTTTGAAGAATACAGCCTATTTAAACCAACAGTTTCATAAAACCATCAGTAGGTACTATATAATAAAAAATATCGACCATCTGCTGCTTCCAGTCTTTTGAATGTTGATTAATATCTAGGTATTTATGCTTGCCACATCCTCATAATTGAGACCTGAGCTAATAATCAACCATTAACCGTTTCTTTGACGTAGTTACGTACATATGCATTTCAATGACATAAACTTCTTAAAAATGACACGGTTGTGCCGAACTACTCTTTCGAGCCGGCCTCTATGGACCTCGAATCAGACTTGTCATCGATAAGTTGCCTATCGATAATTATTGACAATAATCACTGTATTATAGTCGATACAGAGAGATTCGAAACCTTCTTCACATTT
>NW_002990429.1:0-1008 GCF_000003125.1 Talaromyces stipitatus ATCC 10500
AGTGTCAGATGTATAAACATATCGCCAGGCACTGTCAGCGCCAGATCTGCTGCGCGTACTGCGCTGGATCTCATGATACAGGGGATTACCCTACACCGAAAGAGAAAGAATACGCTAAATGTGCTAATTGCACCGCAGAAAATGTCCATATCAAAGATCCTGCCAAGAGACTCAATACGAAACACTTTGCGTACGCGAGGGAGTGCCCGATACGAGCTACATGCCTCGCAGAGGCACATCAACGATGTACATACGGCCCACAATATCACACTCCTGTGATATGACCTGGCAATAGTCAGCCCGGAGCCATCTCACCAAATGACCCTACACCAGCTGAAGCAGCCAATACAGAGCGAAGTCCTCGCGCACTGGCTCGTACAGCCACCACACGTCGATCTGCCAACTCAAGAAGTAAGAGCGCAGCAGCCGCCCGAAAACGAGTGGCAGAACGATCTGAGCCCGAGCCAATAAGCCCTACATCAGGTGACCCTACCAATAGATCCTCGAAAAAGCCTATGAGAGCGCAGTGGGATAAAGATCTAGTTATAGATGCAGATCCTAATCCTGAACCTAAGACAGGACCTGAGACCCAGATCAAATATACATATAATACACGTGCACGTCAGAATACGAAGCCTCCACCAGGAACCCCGGTTCTGCAATCAGATATTGCTCCACTAGAAATTTCACATGTGCAAGCTGTTAGGACTGTCCGCCAAAGTAAGAGTGTGCGTACGATCCCAGACGATAACTCATCTGAGGATGAACTTACCCAGCCATCAATCCACGAAGCCCCTCAGGATCCAATCGAGCCAGCTCAGGAGGCTGATACGCTAATGACCACGAACCTTGAAGACAGCACCTGGGCTAACAATCAGTAATGTATCGTAACACCAATCGACTACAAATCCTGCAGGCTAACTGCTGGAAATCGCGGGACGAGGTCCAGATGCATCTCTTTGGTGAGAGCGAGGTGCAAAATTACGATATCCTGGCTATCCAGGAACC
>NW_002990545.1:0-949 GCF_000003125.1 Talaromyces stipitatus ATCC 10500
AGGCTGTCCAGCACCGTTTCTGATCTGGCAGAGAGCCCTCAGACGTGCCCTGAAGGAAACCCTCCCAGCACTCTCTTTTAGCTCTCCTGATCAGTGAATAGAAGCTCTTACGTGCTTCTCGATGCTCCTCCTCGCTAATCTCACCCGCTTGGTAGGCTTTACGAGCCTTGGAATACACGCTTCGTTCTGCCTCAATCTCACTGTTCCACCACCGCTTAGATCGAGCACAAAGTCTGATCTGTTTGCAGTGCTTATTCAGGACCTCTGTCAATGTTCTCTCGATCCACTCAGCTTCACGTTCCACTTCCTCTGTTGAGGTTGTGTCTGTTAGTATTGGTTGAGTCTTTGCTAGTTCGTTCCAGGTGTCTTTTGCCTCCTGCAGAGCCTTTTTGTTTCCTAGTAGAGCCTCTATCTGCCACCCTGTGACTTCTTTCCTTGTGGGCTCTGTACTCGTAGTTGCTGGAGGTTCCCAGCTAGCCCAGATCATAACATGATCTGATGGCGTGAGCCTCTGGCTTTCGATTTCCCATCCAGATAGAGGGCCAAGGGCTTGACTACTGATTGTGAGATCAATAATTGAGACCCTAGGCTCAGTAGATGTTTCAAATGATGCTGTAGAATCTCTAAGCTTATGAGGCCTTGTTGGCTCGTCAGGGTCGTTATTAATAAAGAGGTCATGCCTCATTATTAGATCCTCGAGGGATCTTGCGTTAACCCTCTGGTCAATATGGACATTCCACATCGGGCTGTGGGCGTTGAAGTCTCCAAGAATGAGACATCGGCCCTCTAAAATTGGTCCCCAATCAAGATCCGTGAGGGCTCTTCTTGTAAGTAGGCTCTCTCCTGAGTATGTATGACGTGCACCTAACCAGTTGTCATAGCAGTTCACTATCCTCGTACGCCTCCCTGTTCTAGCACGTCAACACATAAAATATGGATGGTTAGCTAG
>NW_002990916.1:0-236 GCF_000003125.1 Talaromyces stipitatus ATCC 10500
TCGGAACCTACGCGTTTCGGCACCGGATTAGTTAGTCTGACGTGATCACATTCGAATGGATGCAGCATTTTAATCGGTTTACGGATGATAGGAGCGGTTAGCGATTACTTATTGTGGACAATCATACCACCCGACTTACTATACCGTTTATTGAGTATTGTGAACTATGTCGCATTCGACCATTCACTTTTCCTCCACATTCAACACATCTTTTGAAACAAAAACTTCGTCACTAC
>NW_002990758.1:0-517 GCF_000003125.1 Talaromyces stipitatus ATCC 10500
TATTCACGTACTCTTCGGTGGGGGGAGATGCTATCGGTGATGTAGGCGGACTCCGGGCTTGACATTGTCAGAATCAGACCACGAAGAACATTAATAAACAAGAAAGGAATACTTACATGATCTTAAAAAATCAATATTTGTAGTATTCTGACCAGACTTCTGCTTCCCAAATTGGCTACGTTATCGTACTTGCAGACGCACGAAATAATGCGAATATCCTCCATTGGTCCTCCACCAAGTGTAAGAGGATTACCTAAAGCGTGCTCGCTTCAGAAATGTACGGTATAGCCAATGGATTCGATACGGCCGCAGCAATCAAATCAACCCTCATCCAGCTGCTGCATCTTTCGGAGCCGCTCCCACTAGTCCTTTGCACCAACTTGAAGAGCCTTTACGAATGCCTCGTCAAGTTGGGTACGACCCGCGAAAAACGCCTCATGATCGATCTCATGTGCCTCTGTCAATCGTACGAACGACAAGAGATCATGGAGGTGAGATGGATTAACAGCAACAGCAA
>NW_002990269.1:0-1206 GCF_000003125.1 Talaromyces stipitatus ATCC 10500
TCGCTATCATTTCGTAGGCTTTGACACCGTACAACTGCCTGATTGATTTCTTGATTTTGGTTGCTTTCTGTACGCTCATTTATACGTTTATTGATTGTAGTCGACTGGCGTATAAATTGGCGTATATTTTGAGGTGTTTGTAAGCAGGATGATGCCGTATTGCTTGATCGACTTGGAGGGGGGGTTGGTGTCTTCAATCGAATATTAAGCTGTTGTATAACTCGATCTGGATTGAAAGGCACTAATCCAGTGGCTGCGAAGCTATTCCGAATAGTTTGAGCTTTATATGCCACTGTACGAGCCTGTGGAAATGCTGTTAAGAAGTCCATTTTATCAATATGATTGAAACCAAGCCTCATTCGTTGCTCAACAAGCTGCCCATAATGTCGCTTTAAAACAGCAAAACAGCCAACATCAAGAGGCTGTAAGAGATGCGAAGAATGAGGTGGCATACAGACTGGAATAATATTATTCTCAGTACATATATGGTCAAATTCTGGTGTCAAATGGCTTCCATGGCCATCAAGAATCAACATTCGATATTTTCCAACCGTACGACCATTAATATAGGGAATAAAATGGGTTTTAAGCCATTCTAATCCTATCTGATCTGTAGTCCAGCCATTATCGCTAATATTGATTCGCCAATCATCTGGAAGATCATCAAACCAGCCTTCTCGTACGTTTTTCTTTGCTTTGAAAATCACGTACGAAGGCACAGCCCATCCAGTTGAATTTGTTGCCTCAATTGCAGTCACCCATTCTCGATTTCCAGGCTGTAAAAGCTTCGGCTGAGCATATCGATCGCTTCCAGTAATAACCTTTGCAGTTGCACAGAGTCCCATAGCAAAGCCAGTCTCATCAAAGTTGAATATATCTTCCGGTAAGATGCCGTACTCAGATATAGCAGCTTGTACGCGATCAAAATGTTCTTGTATTATCTTTGGATCTTCGCATTTAGCACGTTCGTAGTTGTATTTCCTTGCGAATTTGGAATCGATCTCTGGACGGCGTTTAATCAGTTTAGTTATCCAATTTTTTCCAACTTGTGGTTTGCCATGTTGTGAAAGTATATAATTAGCCATTTCTCGTACAAGAGAATGCCGGGGGGGTAATCCACGTCGATCTAAATCAAGCACCCATTTGACAAGCGATTCCTCTTCATATTGAGTCAATTTATGGCTGTTGGCGCGTACGAGAGATCTT
>NW_002990610.1:0-895 GCF_000003125.1 Talaromyces stipitatus ATCC 10500
TTTAGCTCCAGCCGTAATTCTTGCTCGTCTTTTTGATTTTCTGTAGTATTTTTTGCGTTGCTACTGGTGTCCTCTGACTCAGCGGCTGAAATGGAAGGCTCTGTATCTTTTGAGGCTAACGATACCATCTCAACGGCGGAATCGGCTTTCGCAATATCCGCCGATAGTGGTTTCTTATCTTCGATTCCATTCGTGGAGACAGCAGGTGGTTCGTCAGCCATTGTCTTCCCAGTCTCGGGCAGCGTCGGGTCGTTCTTTGTTGGAGAATGTTTTGTATTTTCTTTATCCCGGGGGGATTCGCTCGAAGGTATCGCTGTCGTGGTAATCTGTGCTTGCTTCTTCTGTAGATCCTGCGTTTTCTTCTCCATTTGCTTCTTGCGAAGTTCAAGAGCTTTCATTAGTCGTTGTTTTTCTGGAGACATCCCAGATGAAGGAAGCGCGTTCATCGACTTTGCGCCCGGTGAAAGTTTTGGTTTCGCAATAGACAAGGTAGGTGGGGGAATGAGTAAAGGGACTGGAGGCGCGTTTCTGAGAGAAGCCAAAGTAGGTACTGGAGGTACGTCTGGGGTGGATTTTGGTCTGTTGGAATTGGTAGAGGGTCTTCGCGAGCGCACACCTGCAGGCAAGGCAGCAGTGGGACGATGCTCTTGACCGCGCGTCATTGAGCCAGCGGTTCGGGGACGGCCATTGATATCTGCTGACGGACGGGTTTCCATCTTCACTTTTTGTCGGAGTGTGGCTACGAGTGTGCATGAGAACTATATATGTCTAACAGTGATATAACTTATAGGATTCATACAGATATCTAGGTGTAAAATGGCACTTATAGAATGCAGATTTCAAGGAAGTATTAAAGACAGATCTCTGTCTAAAGATCCCTAGGGTTATAGATGGA
>NW_002990538.1:0-950 GCF_000003125.1 Talaromyces stipitatus ATCC 10500
AGATATACACGGCTGTCCTCCAACCACAGATCATGTACGCGTGCTCCACGTGGTATATACGAGGTGGAAGAGGGTTCACCGGTGCGCAGCGAGCTGCAGAGCAAGCCATCCGATCGATCCAGGATCAGGCTCTTCACCAGATATCCGGCGCGTTCAAACGTACGTCACGACAGGCCCTAGAGGTCTGTCTCCATGTACCACCTGCAGAGCTCACGCTCGCAAAGCTGGCTGAGGAGGCCTGCCTGCGGATCATGACCTCACCACTTCGATCTACGCTTTACCAAATACGTGGCCAAGCCCACTGTAACGACCCATACACGTCGCCACTTCATCGATTGGAAACAGCCATCGACCGCAAACTGGGGAGTGATACTAGCCAACGCATCGAGACAATCTACCCCTTTGTAGTGCCACCGTGGTGGGAGCCACCAGAAGCAAGGATTGACGATACCCGTGAGGAGGCTATCAAGGCTATTGAAGCAATCTCAGGAACAGATACAACAATACAGTTCTTTACCGATGGGAGCGGCTTTGACAATGGGATTGGGGCAGCGGTCTACTCATCAATAGGACAGGCTTATAAGCCAGTAGGCTCATCTGACACACATACTGTTTATGCAGGGGAACTGGAGGGAATCGATGCGGCATTGGAAATCCTACTCCGAAGCCAGCCATGCGACGACAACCCACACGAAGCCACAATCTACACAGATAATCAAGCCGCAATACGCGCCACGTGCCAGCCAGGGCGGTCCTCTGGGCAGTATATCCTTCGACGGATCGTACGACACCTGGGCCTCCTACGCGACAACCGATCTCGATGGCGTGTACGACTACAGTGGGTGCCAGGCCACGAAGGGGTCCCAGGCAACGAGAAAGCAGACCAGCTGGCAAAGTTGGCTGCAGTCGAGGCGACACGGCGTACACAGGAGAACGCCCACATAGCCAGG
>NW_002990616.1:0-888 GCF_000003125.1 Talaromyces stipitatus ATCC 10500
GCGCTACGCTTGTGCCGGATTGGTTTTCATATGTGTTTACATATCACGGTAACAATAAGGGATTGACTGGTCTTATTGATGCGATTGAGTTGATTATGACGACCGGATTTGTGGTTGCGGGTTTGCTGGCGTTGGTTTTGAATCTGTTGCTTCCGGAGGAAGATGATGAGGAAGACACTGATACTCGTTTGTTGGATAGTGATACGACTGTTGAAGAGAATAAGACAGCAGCAGCGTCGGCAAATCCAACTCTCTCGTCGAGTGATAATGGCGAGGGGAAGTCGGCGAAACTTTCATAAATAGCTGTATATATTGAATTCACGTTCACCTTTTTGATCTACTATAATACAGCCAACCCCAAAGAACTCACAACACTGAATCCAGCCACAACCCATGCTAACCTCCCAAAGAATCTCTTATGGCTCAACCCAACACCCAGATCCCACATTAAATGTTTTACCCCGTTGTAGAAATGATACGTAAACGGCATCGACAACGCAAACTTTCCGACTCCCTTTATCCAACCAGGTACCTCGCGCAGAGCACCCACAATCGTCTCGATATCAAACAGATCAGTATACCCTGGCGAAACTATCGGCGTCAAAACATAACCCGTAGCAAACACATAAAGGCCCCCGGCAAGAAATATACCCGAGAATCGTTGCAGAATTGATGTCAGAGATTGATATTGCCATTTGTAGATTGTCATATGCGGTGAGACGGGACGACGGAGGCGTTGTTGTTCTAGGGGAGTAAGATTTGTACTATACAATATCGGTGAGTCGTGTTCCTTACACGTCCTGTAGGAGATTGTCATACCTGCCATGTTGAAAGGTGCCAACATTCGTGTATAGGAATTGATCTGCGGAGGGCTCCGGCTTGAGGAGA
>NW_002990366.1:0-1051 GCF_000003125.1 Talaromyces stipitatus ATCC 10500
AATTATATATATATATATATATATACAAAAAAAAAAATAATAATGGGAGGATACCTTGATTCGAACAAGGATATACTATGCCACATACAGCTGTTCTACCATTGAACTATACCCACCTTAAGCCAAGAGAGAAATTCGAATTCTCATTCTTAATTCATGAAATTATTGTTCTACCATTAAACTATCTTGGCTATATAATTTATCTCGGAGCGATTCGAACACTCATAAATAAATACCAAAAATTTAGGACTTACCTATTAGTCAACGAGATAGTTACGGATAATAAGATTCGAACTTATACCTTTCTCATCCTAAGTGAGATCTGTCTACCAATTGCAGCATATCCGTACAGGAAGTTTATTTTTTCCACTCCTAAAGAAAGACAACAAAAAATAATATGAAAATTAATAGGTAAAGTAATTCATATAATCTAAGAAATCTCAAGCAGATCATTTATTTCAGTAAAAATTTCGTAAATATCTGGAAGATTATCTGCTCGAGACAAGATTCGAACTTGCAACCTAAAAATCTTCAGTTTTCCGCTCTACCAATTGAGCTTCTCGAACTATTACATAAAAAAAAAATAGTAATTTACACTTTTATTTATGTAGACAAGACAAACATATCTGTCTTGGAGTTATCAGGAATCGAACCCGAAATAACGATATGCAAAATCGCAGTTTTTCCATTTAAACTATAACCCCTTTTTTATCCAAGGAACGGGTCGAACGTTCACGGCTAACGCCAGCAAATCTTAAGTTTGCACTGTATACCAATTTCAGCACTTGGATAATTTAAGACTAAAATGACTCGAACATTTATTCAAACTATCATGAGCAGTTCGCTTTACCTATTAAGCTATAGCCTTAATTTGCGGACTTAGGATCGAACCTAAATTTTTGGTCATGAGCCAAATATGCTACCATTACATTAATCCGCATTAAGAAATAGTGATCGACACTGACCTTCGCGTGTAAGCGACAGCTCTACGCTGAGCTATTTATCAGAGAGATCGACTCTCGTCACAGTGAAATGTATGTCTACGACTGAC
>NW_002990419.1:0-1014 GCF_000003125.1 Talaromyces stipitatus ATCC 10500
TTTGAAACTTTACGTCGTCATGCCCGAGGCCGATTGCCTCCTGGATCTGCTTCATCTTTTGACTAGTCTTTTTCCCATGGTGTTGCGAGCCATTTCGTGCCAAAGTATTTGATTTCACACACTGATGAATGTCAGAAGTCAGCCAAAAAAAGTCCTGCAAAGCTCTGTTTGACGCGGGTTAATAGGGTGTGCAGAAATGCGATTGAGTACAAAAGACCAGGATAAGCACAATACTAGCGGGATAGGGAGTGGCTTACCAGAATTGTTATGACAAGTATCGCAGACTCTCACCAAGGTGTGAAGATGGAAGGTGTAAGTCTCCAGAGTAGGAAAATCCCTCTAGAAAATCGATCTAAGATCAAGAGTGGGTCTTTTGGGTGCCCCTGTCCTTGGGTGTTTGTCAGACACGCTTCGATAGTCAGCTGTCGTTTGGTAACTTAATAGAATCAATTTCCTGATGATTCATATTTGGTTCGTTGTCGGCATCAGTACCTAGGTAGCCAGTATGGTTTTGACTTGAACTCTATCTAGAGTACATTGTAGATTGGAATCTGGTATGAGCGTGTTAAGTAGGGAATGTTGAGCTTGTCAGATATATGATACTCTTCATTCACATTCCACATGCACAGGTAAGACTAAATGCTGACATTGAATCTGCGCAATACGATATGAGACATCGACGAGGATTGAGAGGAAAGCACCCATAAATGAAAGGATACATGAGAGAGATACGAGGAGAATGCCATTTCTAACTCTCCACTCGTGCTCAGACTTCACTTTCATCCAGCTTCCCTATTCCTTCGGTTTTCAACCAGGCTTGGCATGCGACACGTGATTTCCTGATTAGGAAGCCATTTATTGTGCGGTGATATCCGTCAAGAACCGTTGACATTATCCTTTGTTGTTGACATACACCGGTCCTCTACTGGGATACCGACTATATCATATGATTCTTTGTATGGAGATTTGTGTCTACGTCATGTAGGGATATGGCTGGCTATAAATATGGCGTAT
>NW_002990357.1:0-1061 GCF_000003125.1 Talaromyces stipitatus ATCC 10500
TATTGTTTAACGTAATCGGTAAGCGACCGGCCATGTAAGCGACCGGCCACCTCTCGGAAAATAACTCTCTATATGATTTCAAATCCCAATTTCTCAATCACGTACAAATTATATACAAAAATCTAACTACTAGTACGACTAGGACATTGATTTATTCTATGCCCCATAACGTTACAACCACTGCAGCGAAATTGGCGGCGTACGACTGCTTGAGAAGCTGGGAGCTCCGGCTCAGCCAGAGTAGTAGTAACAGCATGAGATGCCTCAACCTGACCTTGTACGAGCGCCTGAGCTTCCTCTCTAGTAATCCCTTGCTCAATAGATATCTGTTTATTAGATCTTTTGCGCTTTTGCTTCTCTTTTTCATGCGCAGCTCGTAAATCACGGTTTTCTTTCCGTACGAGTAAAGCATCATTCGCTAGTATTTCGTAGGCTTTTGATAACCGTATAACTGCCTGATTGATTTCTTCATTCTGATTCAGGCTTCCTGTACGCTTATTTATACGCTTATTGATTGTAGTTGACTGGCGTACAAATTGGCGTATATTTTGAGGTGTTTGTAAGCAGGATGATGCTGTATTGCTTGATCGACTTGGAGGGGGGGTTGGAGTCTTCAATTGAATATTGAGATGTTGAAGAACTCGATCTGGATTGAAAGGCACTAATCCGGTGGCTGCGAAGCTATTCCGAATAGTTTGAGCTTTATATGCCACTGTACGAGCCTGTGGAAATGCTGTTAAGAAGTCGATTTTGTCAATATGATTAAAACCAAGCCTCATTCGTTGTTCAACAAGCTGCCCATAATATCGCTTTAGAACTGCAAAACAGCCAACATCAAGAGGCTGTAAGAGATGTGAAGAATGAGGAGGCATACAGACTAGAATAATCTTATGATCCGTACATGTACGGTCAAATTCTGCAGTCAAATGGCTTCCATGGCCATCAAGAATCAACATACTATATGTTCCCAATGTACGACCACTAGTAAGAGGAATAAAATGGGTTTTAAGCCATTCTAATCCTATCTGATCTGTAGTCCAGCCATTATCGCTAATATTGAT
>NW_002990470.1:0-981 GCF_000003125.1 Talaromyces stipitatus ATCC 10500
ACGTAGATATAGGCGTTTAGTATTTTCTGAGACTGTAATAGATCCAGCTTTTACTGAAGGTGTGCAGGTTGGGTCCTGGTCTGCTTTTCGTCGAGAGAAGTGAAGAAGCTCGTATTTATCTGGTGCGAAAGTAATGCCCTCTGCAGCACCCCAGTTAAGAGCTTCTTGAAGTGAGTCTGATAAGGCTTCGCAGTTAGTAGCAAGGGATGTCGAGATCGCCAGGTTAGCTGCGTCGTCGGCGTAGCCAAATTTGTTCCTTGGGTTTCCTAGACGGAATAGAGGCGCTATGTAGAGCATGAATAAAATGCCAGATACTGGGGATCCTTGTGGAAGGCCGCAGGCAATGTCTGTTGAGGGGCCAATCTCTCCATCAAGTCGGATCTGAACTGATCGCCCAGTAGCAAAGGAGGCGATCCAGAGGACGAGATTAGTAGGCCAGCCCTGCTCACGCAATCTGCGGATCAGTCTGCCAGGAAGCACGGCGTCAAATGCGCCTTTGACATCTAGGGTAAGGAGTGAGGCAGTCATGCCTTGATTTAGCGCTTGTTCAACGTCATGTGTTAGGCATGTGGTCAGATCGTTTGCAGATCTTAGTGGGAGAGCTCCAAACTGTTGTCTCGCTAATACTTTGTAGTGTATAGAGATCCATGCCATATTCCGTGCCACTAGGCGCTCGAGTCCTTTGCCAAGAACTGATAGGAGAGCGATCGGTCTGTATGATCTGGGCGAGGACCAATCAGTCTTTTTTGGTTTCTGGATAATTGCTAAAATTGCATGTCGGAAGCATTTCGGGTGATATCCAATCTTTAGACACCCTTGGTATAGCATTTGTACCTTATCCTTAATTAAAGGCCATGCTACTTTGAGTATGCAGGTTGGGATTTCGTCTGCGCCAGGAGCTGTGTTTCCTGCCTGAAGTATTGACTCCTCCACCTGTGACATTGATATGTCTGGAAAGTAGAGGCTAGTGATAGGGACTGC
>NW_002990787.1:0-464 GCF_000003125.1 Talaromyces stipitatus ATCC 10500
ACGGTAGTTCGGCAGTAGAATTCCGTAACCGAGCGACAGCAAATACGGGGTAAGCATATAGTAGTATGTGTTGAAGGCGTTGGTGAGGCGCGTGTTGGGTCCGCCGTGGATAAGCACCACGGTTGCTAGTGGGTGACGGTTGGCGCCGTCTGACGAGGAGGCCTCGTCCAGCGTGGAAGTGGCACAATTTTCGTCAAGGTGCAACACCGGCTAGAGTCTCGCGTGTGCCTACTTGACGGCACAGTGCTATACAGTAGGAAGGAGGAGCTCGAAGCATTCGACTCCGCAATTGAAACTGACGGCAAGTTTGTTCTAGCGGTTGCGACTTCAAACATCAACCACCCTACGGAGGTCTTCACCACACTCTCGTCCGGCGGTGACGCGATGACACGAATGTCGAATCACGGACAAGAGTTCGCAGGCCATCGCTTCGGGACGTGTAGCTTTTTAACATGCACTTCCGC
>NW_002990700.1:0-661 GCF_000003125.1 Talaromyces stipitatus ATCC 10500
CACCGCGTTATCTCTTTTCAGCAGATTCTATTCGGACTATCGAGTCGAAGAGATCAAAACCGCAAAGCACAAAGCAGTGGAATATGTGTCCAGAAGAGAGATGGAAGCTGGTACGGAGGGTGGGGTATCTGCTTCACCTATGTAGCCATGTTTGTGCTCGAAAGTCTGTCAAGTATTCACGAGCGAATATTCCCGTCGTGGGTGCGAGTTCTTACTTAGTAAACAAAAGGAAGACGGTGGCTGGGGAGAGTCATATCTCAGCAGCGAAAAACATGTCTACATCCAGCACGAGATGTCTCAAGTTGTCCAGACAGCTTGGGTGTGTCTGGCTCTGCTGGAAGCTGATTACCCTGATCCGGAACCTATCCGTAGAGGAATCAAGCTTCTAATGTCCCGACAACAAGCGAACGGAGAGTGGCTTCAGGAGGCAATCGAAGGCGTCTTTAATATGTCTTGGTAAGTGCTTGCAATCATACATCAAGAGAGGAATTACTGACTTGAAACAGCATGATTTCATATCCAAACTACAAGTTCTACTGGCCTATTCGAGCATTGGGTCTTTACTCTCAAAAGTTTGGCAATGAGGCTTTGTTTTAAGTTGATTGCTAGCTGTTATTATGCTCGGGTTCTCTCATGATGTCTTATATGACCTTATAATACT
>NW_002990372.1:0-1048 GCF_000003125.1 Talaromyces stipitatus ATCC 10500
AGAGACTGTCCAGGTCTCTCCTCTGTGGTCAGTACTGGTTTTGGAGGCACTACCGCGAATGTCTCATCTAATGGGATGAGGTCTTGTAAGGATTGTTCCCTTATTCTCTGGATGGCCCTTTGACGAGCCTCCCTAGCTTTAGGGCACTTAGGAGATGTAGCCTCGTGTGCACCTTTGCAGTTAGCGCACTTGATCACTGTGTGTTTGCAAGGTTTAGCTGGCCCAACCCTACAATCCACTACTGTACATGAGTGCTCTATTGCCTCATGATCACCTGCGCAGATCGCGCATTTAGGAGACCTGCCACCACAAGCCATGAAGCCAGAGTGGCCAATTCCGCAGCATCGAGGGCAGATACTCTCAGGATTTGACTCCCAATAAGGTGCTACTCGATGGTGTCGGCCTCCAAACTTGATGCCTTTATTGATCAGTGTTCGAGCTTCCTCCAAAGAACCTACTGTGATCACAATCGTGGCAAATCTCTGGTTGCTAGCCTGTATAGTCTTGGCTCTTTTGAGCCACGTTGGCTCTCGTTTAAGCCTATATGGTGTTCCCAGCTCAATCTCTTCTTGGGCTAGTGCTAGGCCTTGGTCATTATACATGTAGCGGTCCACAGGCACTGCCTGTACCTTAACACGGTGCCACTGTTCGCTAATCTCCACGGAAATAACTGCTGGATCTGTTTGCCTTACAGCGGCTAGTAGAGTATCGTTGTAGACGGGCACGAGGGTGCTGCTGCGAGTGCCTCGCTCTAGGAGCACTGTTAAGGCCCCTGAGGCCGCGTATCCAGAATCGACTGCTCTTACAAAGTCAGGAAAACCTGCCTTTGCAAGGGCACGGTTAAGGGCCAAGAGAACATCAGCTTTCAATGCGGTCGGAGCATCTTTAGGATATCGTCGTCTGAAGATGAGGCGTCTTTCCTCCTTGCTCCGGGTACTCACAGGCTTCCAGTCAGTTATCGATAGAGCCTTAGAGGGTGCTGAGGCCTGTTTCTTATACTGGACGTTTCCATCCTCCAGATTGGGTATTATTCGCGGCAATAGCGGCC
>NW_002990855.1:0-326 GCF_000003125.1 Talaromyces stipitatus ATCC 10500
CATTACGTCTACTTTGGAGCAAAAGATGAGGTCTACATGATATAAGTACATAGTCAAAGTAAACATAGCCCATCGAGATCTAAATTTTATTATTTAGAGGCCTTTGTAGGCTGTGTTGACATAATAATGCGTTAACGATCCCCTTTTTCTTTCATTTACCCAGTTAAATTCAATGAGTGCTTTGTCATCGACTGTAGTAAGTTCATTACGCCCAGAAAGCATCTCGGGAAAGAGTATCCAACATTGCGTTAATTGTACTCCAATCAATCGACAAACTCTCAGGAAAGCAAGGACTTTGTCGTCTAGGATATCATATCGTTCTCCTG
>NW_002990459.1:0-989 GCF_000003125.1 Talaromyces stipitatus ATCC 10500
AGGTTTTCAAAATGCGCATGCCTTGTCACAGGCTCTCGAATCTGCCGATTTGGAGCAGGAAAATCATTCCACAAACAAGAAATGTACAACGCTGCTTGAGTACTTCAGAGGCGAGACGGAAACTTCAATCATTGTATTAGCAATAACTTTTAGTGCCTTGATAGCTGTCACAACCTGGGTTAGAAGACAAACATAGACAGCGCTCGTGTTTGTGTGTCAGGAAATAAACATATCATCTAATAACCGGTCATTCAGTAATAATTTGCCTAGTATATCATCGCTAGCGTTGCGGTGAAATAAAGATGAGAAAGTTGCATGTCTCGACAACATAAGAGCAGCTTCATCCCATTATTAGAAGTCTATATCTCATTCGAGCGTATCACAAGGGTCTCGTTCTCTAGGTATACTGATGATGGGCTAGAGAGAGTGATATTGAGAAGTCTAACTCTCGGAACGTGAATATCAAACCTAGCGCGTTTCGGCACTGAATATCAGTTAGTCTAACGCGGCACGTGCGTGCCGCGTATATATGTAGTTAGCTACTTCCCGTCCCTCTTACTCTTGGGGGGCAGTCATCAATATCAGGAATTCTATACCATATTGATCAGGCTCGTCAGCTCGTCGGAATAGCTGTTCTACGTGACTAGTGCTAGCGACCTAGACGTAGATAAACCGACACTGATCAGTGGCCGCAGATCAGACATTTATCTACGAGCCCCTATTCCAACGTTAGTGCAAGCGTCCTAACAAAATACACCTCCTTCGACACCCTACGGTATACGTTCGCTCGTATATCGACTCACCGATATATTCGACCCCATATATCGACTCTTTTGTGAACTCTTTGCTGAGTCTTACGAACCTACGAACTCCCTGTACGAGCCTACGCACGAAAGATTATTCCTGTACGAATTCTACGCTTAGATCCCCCGTATAAGCCTACGTCACGAACCTACGCTAGAGGCCTACGCGAGAAAACTCTCGGTATT
>NW_002990323.1:0-1096 GCF_000003125.1 Talaromyces stipitatus ATCC 10500
TCTTGCAGCTCAGAGTCAGGGTGGACTAATAATGATATCGGATATCGCTGGTTGGTGGATGTTTTTGATAAAGAGACAAAATCTCAAGCAAGCCGGGGATGGCGCCTTCTTATCCTCGATGGGCATGGATCCCACGTTACAATGAAGTTTATTGAATACTGCGACTCGAATCGAATTCTATTAGCAATCTTTCCGGCTCATGCAACACATACTTTACAGCCTCTTGATGTCGCTCTTTTCTCGCCTCTTTCTAACGCTTATACGAAGCAATTGGATGATTTTATAAGGGATAGCCAAGGCTTCACCCGGCTCACTAAACGTGACTTTTTTCGCCTTTTTTGGGCTAGCTGGAATGAGGTTTTTATAAGCAAGAATATCAATTCAGCATTCAGAACGACTGGTCTATATCCCTTTGATCCGGAGATTGTTATCAACAAATTCAACAAGAAAATCACCAGCCGGCCATCCTCAAGCGAATCCGGAGCTTCAATTATTCCTCCAGAAGATTGGAGACGGCTTGAGAAGCTTGTTAAAACTGTTGTTAACAATATTTATGATGAAAAGGCTGTACAGCTTCGAGAAACGGTGTCACATCTTTCTACTCAGCTTATCTTGCTTCAAAATGAGAATCAAGGCCTGAAAAGAGCTCTCATAAATGCAAAGAAGCCTAAAAACAAGAAACAGCCTTTATTACTAGGTTTACCATCAGAACAAGATGGTGGAGCGCTTTTTATGAGCCCTACTAAGGTTCAGCAAGCTCGTGATATTATTTCTCAAAAAAATGACGAAGCCGCGCAGAAGCAGGCTCATAAAGATGATAAAAAGCTTCAACAACAGCTTAAAAAGCAAGCTAGAGAGGCTGAAAAGGTTAAAAGAGCTCAAATCCGACAAGAAAAACGCGAGCAGCGTGAGCAAGAGGCTGCGGAAAAGCAACGGCTTAAGGACGAGCAAGAATTGGCTAAGCTAGCTGATTTACAGCTTCAAAATGATGTTATATCAACTCCAAAGGCTTCAAAAAGCCTACAAAGCAAATTTCTAGGCAAGCAAAGCCAAGAGTGCAACCTGAGGCTCATGTGGAGGATAATGAGGTGGTTGT
>NW_002990788.1:0-461 GCF_000003125.1 Talaromyces stipitatus ATCC 10500
GGAGAGTAGGAAATAGGCTGTTTCTCTCTGGATTGAGACGATGGATGAATGAAGAATGGTATATAAACAGTGCTTATGAATTGGGTTATTCTCGGCACGCCTTCCTTCTTGACGATTGTTTCCTGTTAGGTAATGAAGTAAGCAATATACAGAGCCATTCATATAAAGAATTGAATCATTCGCAAGATAAAATACAATTAGAAAGCGTCTTTATAAGGAGGCAAACAAAAGAGTACAGTGCCAGCATCAAGCTGTCCTTCAAATACAACAACGATAATGAAATCAGCCTCGGACAATCCGACAATCACAATCATCCAACACATGCAGACTGCGCCGGATCTTTTCATCTCAGAATGCTCGTAACCTGTCTGCAGAAAAATGATTGTGATTGCCTATTAGTTGGTTGTTAGCGTGTATTAAAAGCGGACCAAAAGCAGTGCCTGCTTTCTAGCGGCAACATA
>NW_002990692.1:0-678 GCF_000003125.1 Talaromyces stipitatus ATCC 10500
GCTTGTCCCATACCGTTTCGTCCAACAGGTCAACGGCGACGTTGACTACCGTATCATGGCGACCTTCGTCGAGTTTTACACTACTCTGCTTGGCTTCGTCAACTACCGATTGTATACATCCATTGGCTTAGTTTACCCTCCCCGGTTTGACTCCGCTAGCGATGAACGAGGCGCTGAACTGGCTTCCTCTGCCGATTTCAAGGCTGCCGTATCTGTGGACAGCTGATCAATCAAGGCAAAAGCGCGGGCGAATTCGTCGTCAATGCTTTGTTTGTCTTGTTCTAATTGTGGAGGAGTAGGAGGCGCTATTATAGGCACTACATATCTCTGTGAACAGAGTTAACGAGAGTCTCTCGTGACCAGAGCTTACTTTAAGGGGACTCACCTTGGCTAAGACATATAACCCATAACCGACCCCTCCCGTTATTGTTGCCATGATAAACCAGTCCCGCCAGTCCCTCCTAGGGACGCTAGAAAATGCATTAGTATCCAAACAGCAAAACTGAAGGGAAAAAAGTTATGTCTTACTCTGGAGGAGGTTGCCATTGACCGTACGGACCAGGACCATAGCCTGACTGGGGAACGGTCGGCCGATAAACAGGCGATTGCTGCTGATTATACCCTACAGGCGATGTTGTTGTGGTAGTGGTGGTTTGTACAGACTCTTCACCTGCTCTT
>NW_002990522.1:0-958 GCF_000003125.1 Talaromyces stipitatus ATCC 10500
GGCACTCCCTCGCGTACGCAAAGTGTTTCGTATAGTCTCTGACAGGATCTTTGATATAGACATTTTCTGCGTGCAATTAGCACATTTAGCGTATTCTTTCTCTTTCGGTGTAGGGCAATCCCCTGTATCATGAGATCCAGCACAGTACGCGCAGCAGATCTGGCGCTGACAGTGCCTAGCGATATGTTTATACATCTGACACTTGAAGCACTGCTGGAGATTGGCTGCTTTGTCGTATATTAAGATATTGTGCTGTCTTCCCTTAATAATAAGGCCGCGTTGGATTGCAAAATTAGCAATCCTTTCATTATCAAATATGACTACAAGGTGGGCATTTGTGAGCTTCTGTTCCTTGATCTTATACTTGCTTAGGAGCCAGCCCGTGTGTATGACATTCATAGAGGCTGGAAGCTGCGCGAACACCGGGGCGTTCTCTGAGGTAAGCGTGGTTATGAATTGAGGCTGTTTGGGGTTGATATTCGTGTTGACGCCGTGTACGACGACGCCCCATGTACGTTTTCGTATACGTGCTTCGTTTCCGAATGCCCTAATCCAGTCCTTCTTGCGGGTAAGCTGGTCGACGTCGTCCACTGTGCCTAGTAAGAGTATAATATCGCCACTAGGTAGTATACGGGCTGCCGCAATTCGTCGATGTGCGATGGTGGTGTCTTGAGTGCTGCGTATTGCGAGATTTGCCTTCTCCACCACCTTATCCGGGAATCGACGTATCGGGTTGAGGATATTTGGATCGGTATGTTCCAGATAGACCTCTAGGTCCTCCTGGCTTGGATATGGGGTTGATGGCAAGCTTCCTCCACTACTCAATCCCACGCTAGGGACCGTGGGAGGGTTCGAGGGCACCTTACGTCCCCAGGCCTGTACGTACGACTCTGAGCTAGTTGTCACGTGACTGAAGCTTGGAGAATTTTTCGCGGTACGTGTCCCTGGGGATGTTGGG
>NW_002990878.1:0-300 GCF_000003125.1 Talaromyces stipitatus ATCC 10500
TCGCTGCAGGCCACTCAATGATTCCTCAGGATATGTACGCTTATGCCGGTCATGAGCACATATTACAGCGGCCTATGAATAGTCATCACGGCCGACGACATCATCCGTATTCAGTGTCGCAGTATGCAGATGCATTGGCAAGGCATCAATTACCACCCACTCCACCGGGAAGTTATAGTCCTTCCTCGACGCAACAAATGCCGTCTTTACCTCTCATCAAATCCGAACCACTCATGACAACATCCTCTTCATTCTCAACAATCCCGACCCCGAACTCGACAATTTCGACAAATAGCTCCA
>NW_002990623.1:0-885 GCF_000003125.1 Talaromyces stipitatus ATCC 10500
CGAAGGCAGAGCCCATCCGGTTGAATTATTGCCTCAATTGCAGTCACCCATTCTCGATTCCCAGGCTGTAGAAGCTTTGGCCTAGCATATCGATCGCTTCCAGTAATAACCTTTGCAGTTGCGCAGAGTCCCATAGCAAAGCCCGTCTCATCAAAATTATAGATATCTTCTGGTAAGATGCCGTACTCAGATATCATATCTCGTACGCGGTCAAAATGTCCTTGAATTATCTTCAGATCTTTGCATTTGGCACGCTCGTAGTTATATTTCCGTGAGAAATGTGATTTAATCTCTGGGCGATGTTGAATGAGATTATATACCCATTTCTCTCCAACCTGTTGATTTCCGCGTTGTGAAAGAAGATAATTAGCCATCTCTCGTACAAGAGAGTGTCGAGGAGGTAATCCACGTTTATCTAGATCCAAGGTCCATTTAACAAGCGATTCCTCTTCAGATTGAGTCAATTTATGACCGTTGGCGCGTGTTGCACGTTGATACTGTACTCCTTTTAGTCGGTCTCGGAGAGTTGTACGAGGGATTGCATAAATCCTTGTAGCTTCACGAATATTGGAAATTCTTCTATTTTTTAAATCAAAAATGGCTAATTGGATCTTTCCCTCTATCTGAGCTGATTTCAAGGGATCCCTCTTGCGTGTTGGTGCCATAACGTCGCGTTGAAGGTAGAAGATCGATACAGAACGCGTTTTCGGGGAGAGGTGGGCGGATTGCTTACGCTTACCGATTACGTTAAACGTAATCGGTAAGCGAGTTGGCCATGTAAGCGAGCTGGCCACCCGTGTTTTCCATACAAACGATCATTGTTCATGACCTCTATATCTCAACAAAGTCATATAAATTCACTAATTTAAGTATTTACAGAGCTGA
>NW_002990311.1:0-1122 GCF_000003125.1 Talaromyces stipitatus ATCC 10500
CTCATTCTTCGCATCTCTACAGCCTCTTGATGTTGGCTGTTTTGCTGTTTTAAAGCGACATTATGGGCAGCTTGTTGAGCAACGAATGAGGCTTGGTTTCAATCATATTGATAAAATGGACTTCTTAACAGCATTTCCACAGGCTCGTACAGTGGCATATAAAGCTCAAACTATTCGGAATAGCTTCGCAGCCACTGGATTAGTGCCTTTCAATCCAGATCGAGTTATACAACAGCTTAATATTCGATTGAAGACACCAACCCCCCCTCCAAGTCGATCAAGCAATACGGCATCATCCTGCTTACAAACACCTCAAAATATACGCCAATTTATACGCCAGTCGACTACAATCAATAAACGTATAAATGAGCGTACAGAAAGCAACCAAAATCAAGAAATCAATCAGGCAGTTGTACGGTTGTCAAAAGCCTACGAAATGATAGCGAATGATGTTTTACTCGTACGGAAAGAGAACTACGATTTACGAGCTGCACATGAGAAAGAGAAGCAAAAGCGCCAAAAATCTAAAAAGCAAATATCTATTGAGCAAGGGGTTACTAAAGAAGAAGTGCAAGCGCTCGTACAAGGTCAGGTTGAGGCATCCCATGCTGTTACTACTACTCCGGCTGAGCCGGAGCTCCCAGCTTCTCAAGCAGTCGTACGCCGCCAATATCGCTGCAGTGGTTGTAACGTTATGGGGCATAGAATTAACCAATGCCCTAGTCATATTAGTAGTTAGATTTTTGTATATAATTTGTATGTGGCTTTGAAAATTGGGATTTGAAATCAATATCGCGTACGCGCTCGGGAAAAAATGCCGGCTCGGTAGTGGTGCCGCTTCGGTGGTGAATTACGTTAAACAATACGTATAAGGAACTAGGTCTATTGTCCGGCACTCCTCTCTAACCACTATCTAGGAGTATTGAACCTGTTTTTATATACAAGATTCCATAGAAGTGATATCACCAAAAGTCGACACTTGTGCAAATCGAACTTTCTAGAGATAGGCTGTAAAGTTGATTTGTAATGTTCAATATCGCGTCGGAATGTGATGCCAATTCTCGAAATTTCTTGATACGCAAATCTTGTCCTATTCCCAAATTGGTTTAGTTCATTCTGAGT
>NW_002990222.1:0-1398 GCF_000003125.1 Talaromyces stipitatus ATCC 10500
ATTAGGGCATTGAGGTCTTCTATGCCCGAGAATATTACACTCACTACACCGAAATTGGCGACGTACTGGTGGATGAGAGACTGGGAGCTCAGGCTCGGCCGGAGCAGTGGTAACAGCTTGAGATGCCTCAATCTGACCTTGTAAAAGTGCCTGAGCTTCCTCTCTGGTAATTCCTTGATCATGGGATATTTGCTTTTTAGATTTTGACGTTTTTGCTTCTCCTTCTCATGTGCAGCCCGTAGATTATGGAGTTCCTTCTGGGCAATTGTAAGCTCATTAATACTCATCTCATAAGCCTTTGATGCCCGTGTAAACACTTCACCAATAGCTTCAGATGAACTTCTTGTATGCCGGCTTATTCTCTTTTTCGTTGTAGTCATTTGGCGCTTAAATTGACGTGGGTTTTGAGGGGTTTGCAAGCAGGATGATTGTGTATCACTTGATCGACTTGGAGGGGGTGTTGGAGTCTTCAATCGAACAGTAAGCTGTTGATAAACTCAATCTGGACTGAATGGTACGAATCCAGTTGCTATAAAGCTATTCCGAACAGTTTGGGCTTTATATGCCATCGTACGAGCCTTTGGGAATGCAGTAAGAAAGTCAAGTTTATCAATATGATTGAATCCAAGCCTCATTCGCTGCTCAACAAGCTGTCCATAATGTCGCTTTAAAACAGCAAAACAGCCAACATCAAGAGGCTGTAAAAGATGTGAAGAATGAGGAGGCATACAGACTGGAATAATATTATTCTCAGTGCATGTACGGTCAAATTCAGCAGTCAAATGACTTCCATGGCCATCAAGAATTAACATGCGATAATTTCCCATTGCACGGCATTAGTAAGAGGAATAAAATGGGTTTTCAGCCATTCTAACTCAATCTTATCTATAGTCCATCCATTATCACTGATATTGATTCTCCAGTCATCAGGAAGATCCTCAAACCAGCCTAACCGAGTATATTTCTTTGCCTTGAAAATGATGTATGAAGGCAGGGCCCATCCAGTTGAATTAATTGCCTCAATTGCAGTCACCCATTCTCGATTTCCAGGCTATAATAGCTTTGGCCGAGCATATCGATCGCTTCCAGTGATAACCTTTGCGGTTGCACAGAGTCCCATAGCAAAGCCAGTCTCATCAAAATTGTAGATATCTTCTGGTAAGATTCCGTACTTTGATATAACCTCTCGTACGCGATCAAAATATTCTTGGATTAACTTCGGATCTTCGCATTTAGCACGCTCGTAGTTATATTTCCGTGAAAATTTTGATTCAATCTCTGGGCGACGTTGAATGAGATTATAGACCCATTTCTCTCCAACCTGTTGATTTCCACGTTGTGAAAGAAGGTAATTAGCCATCTCTCGTACAAGAGAGTGCCGAGGGGGGAATCCACGTT
>NW_002990405.1:0-1024 GCF_000003125.1 Talaromyces stipitatus ATCC 10500
AGTGCGACATACCTTTTGTATGTAAATTGACAAACCCCATACAAAAAAGTTTCCCTCCCGGAACAAAAACGCCACTTTAATGTTTGCTAGTGAATTTATTGTCCAGAATAGGTCGGTGGATATATAAGAGAGGTGTCTGATTGACATCTTGGTCTACAGCCAAGAAGTTAGGAAGCCCTCTCTGCCTGCCTGTGTGGGCCCTCAAAGCTGGCTTTCAGTAGCCTTGGCGGCGGGGGTGACTGCTGGTCAAAGGAGAGCCTAACGGCCCTCCCACCGGCCTTCCCACCGGGCACCTGTCCGCTTGCGGACATCACCTTGTCTTCCTTACCTGTTTGTGCACCTCGCCTGTCCCGGGCCGCGCTTCGACTGTCCAGTGGAGCGCCCCCGTTCGGGCTTGGTGTCTCCCCCCGTCCGGGTGCCAGAGAGCCTTAGAGCACTCCCACCCCCGGGGCGAGAAGGTACCGGTGGCTTTCGTGGTCGCCGGCGCCGTTGGGATCTGTGGATTGTTGACCGTTGGTTACCCTTCCATCGCAGATTCCGGGGGGTACGACCGGTGCGGGTTCCGTCCATTGGGCGTGCCGCGTCGGTTGGCCTCCGCTTGGAGCAGTATGTGCCAGCCCCGAAGTGCGCCTCACGGCGCGCCCACGGTGCCTGTCGCGGACCTCGCTCTGGGAAATTCAGTGGGGGCAATAGGGATGGTCTCGGGGGCGACACCGGTACGCTGGTGTCGTCCTCCTGGGGCCGGGTGCGTCACGCATCCCTTCCACGATATACCTGCTCCGCCCCTCTCGGGGGGTGGCGGCCGGGCTCTCCGGGGCCCGCGCTAGGGTCGTATCTGGTTGATTCTGCCAGTAGTCATATGCTTGTCTCAAAGATTAAGCCATGCATGTCTAAGTATAAGCACTCTTTTACTGTGAAACTGCGAATGGCTCATTAAATCAGTTATCGTTTATTTGATAGTACCCTACTACATGGATACCTGTGGTAATTCTAGAGCTATACATGCGCAAACCCCGACTTCGGA
>NW_002990643.1:0-867 GCF_000003125.1 Talaromyces stipitatus ATCC 10500
TTGCCTAGGCACTTCAATAGGCTTATCACTCGATACGCGCTAGCCAGTGTGTAGTTGGTTTTGCCGTTCTTTCTCAAGAGAACCCCCTTAGCTATTTTCCAGATCCGCGGATGTATCCCAAGCCTAAGGCACTGCTTTACTAGGCTGACCACGCGCTCTGAATCTAAATTCCACAAGAGCCTGATGGCTCGGAAGTTCAGTAAATCTGTACCTGGAGCTTTCTCTAGTCCCTGGCTAAAGAGGGCATTCTTGACTGCTCCCTCGTTAACCAGCTTGTGGGCAGATCCAGGCTCAGGAAGCTGCAGCTCAATGTTGCTATTTGGAGCCTGTGGGAAAGCACGGTGTCTAAAAACCTCCTTCTTCTCACTAAAGATGGCTGCAATCACCTCCCCAGAGGCCTCGTCAGTTAGAGCTGGTGTGGTACTTTGTGTTTGTAGTTTGGTATAGCGTAAGGCTGTCCAGCACCGTTTCTGATCTGGCAGAGAGCCCTCAGACGTGCCCTGAAGGAAACCCTCCCAGCACTCTCTTTTAGCTCTCCTGATCAGTGAATAGAAGCCCTTACGTGCTTCTCGATGCTCCTCATCGCTAATCTCACCCGCTTGGTAGGCTTTACGAGCCTTGGAATACACGCTTCGTTCTGCCTCAATCTCACTGTTCCACCACCGCTTAGATCGAGCACAAAGCCTGATCTGTTTGCAGTGCTTGTTCAGGACCTCTGTCAATGTTCTCTCGATCCACTCGGCTTCACGTTCCACTTCCTCTGTTGAGGTTGTGTCTGTTAGTATTGGTTGAGTCTTTGCTAGTTCGTTCCAGGTGTCTTTTGCCTCCTGCAGAGCCTCCTTGTTTCCTAGTAGAGCCTCTATCTGC
>NW_002990768.1:0-490 GCF_000003125.1 Talaromyces stipitatus ATCC 10500
TAACATCAGACAAATGATTGAAAAAGAGATACAGGGAAATGAAGGAATGGAGATCTGGTGTTGTGTGGCAGTAATTAAGGATCTAAAGAATGCTAACAGAGTTAAAATTATCTATAGATAGGAGAATGAAATCCTACATGTTAAAGAGGCTGCTCAAAAGCTAAATATACCAGGATAGAGAGTGTTATAAGACCAGCTCTACCTAGTGAAAATCGACAATGCTAACCAGACAGCAATCCTAGATATGAATAGTAATGTTCTATTAGGAGTAGCCGAGGCTCTAGGGAAAGAGAACAACGTCGATATTGCCAAGATTACCTGGCTTAGCAAGAGGGACTCCAATAAAGTATATGGATCTATAGTGGTATATATCACCAAAGGAACAGACGCCAAACGCCAAGATCCTTGGTTCTATCGGTACGTTCTGACAGAGATGGAGAAATCGGGAGTTCAGCCGAATGGGCATACCTGGATGACTTTGTTGAAGTCT
>NW_002990873.1:0-302 GCF_000003125.1 Talaromyces stipitatus ATCC 10500
AGCATCATATATTGACTGAGTACTTTTTGTCGGCCTTGTAGGTCTCAGATTCTTTGTTTGAGGGGTACTTACTTGGTCAACTAAATACATCTACTGGAAACTATTCTTTTCAGCTCGTCGGTATAATTGATAGATTCCGAAAAAGATGTCGAGGTCATGGATGTTGACTGCTGTGGAACAATAACTTGGTTACTCGCAGGTCTTATAGTTTACCTAGGTAAGGATCCCTTGAATCGCTACGTAGAACTCTAACTGAAGAGTCGATAAGAACTGCGCTTCCTTGCTATGAGGCAAGAACTTTC
>NW_002990195.1:0-1610 GCF_000003125.1 Talaromyces stipitatus ATCC 10500
AAATCCAAGATTATGTCAGGAATATGCACGGCCGCAACCAAACACTGACAAGCTCTTTCATCCCCATGCCATTCACAACTCAAGAGCCTGTGGGTTCTGTGTTCACAATCCATCATATGTGGTCGAGCGACGCGAGCGAGCAGAACATGAGGATAACCCAGCGATCCACTATGGCTTGGTGGCTTCTGCAAACCAGCTGATGAAAGACGCTGTAATCCGTGACCGACTTGCAGCAGAGAAGGGCGTTCTCTGTTTTGAAATGGAAGCAGCGGGCTTGATGAATCATTTCCTATGCTTAGTCATACGGGGGATTTGTGACTACTCTGACTCTCACAAGAACAAAGAGTGGCAAGGATATGCGGCGATGACTGCGGCTGCTTATGCTAAAGACCTCCTCTCTCGCATTTCGCCAAATCGGGTGGAAGCTGAGAAGAGAATCAGTGATGTGCTTTCTTTAGGTTAGTCTCTAGTGGACCTTGCAAAGCTCTCTATTAATGAGATTCATAGTTAGAAAGGACATAAAAGAAGTCCATACTACTGCTCAAAATACAAAAACGGCAATTGAGATCCTGGATAATGACCGACGGCGCGAGAAAGTGATTGCGAAGCTGCCGTATGCCAAGGGCTCCACATTCGATTCTTTTGATGGAGTTCTTGATCCACGATGCCATCCAGAAACAAGAATTGCCCTACGTCGTCAAATCAGAGAATGGGCCGAAAATGGACAAGGGAAGTCAATATTCTGGCTGAAAGGAATAGCTGGAACAGGAAAATCAACGATTTCTCGAACAGTAGCCGAGTCCCTTCACATGGAAGGAAAACTAGGAGCCAGTTTTTTCTTTAAATGAGGGGAAGCTGATCGAGGTAGTGTGACTATGCTTTTTAACACTATTTGTGCCCAACTCTTAGTAAAGATTCCGTCACTGATCGCTCCTGTCGAGATGGCAATTGATGCTGATCCCAATATATCTGATAAATCGATGGGAGAGCAATTTGAGAAGCTTATCTATCTACCTTTATCACAGATTCGGCATCACCTCCTCCAAACACCGAAACTCATTATCGTGATTGATGCTTTGGATGAATGCGCGCAGAATAGAGACACTCTCCTTCGCCTCTTATCACAAACGAGAGAGAACTGGTCACCAATCTTACAGATATTTATTACAAGCAGACCAGAGCAGCAAATTCGATCTGGATTTGTAGACATACCAGAAGATATACGCGAGAATATAGAGCTTCACGAAATATCCCAGGCTATCATCAAGCAGGACATCACTACCTTCCTCAAATCGAGATTTGTCCAAATCCAGGAGAAGTATAGGAAAGATGGCCTGCTACTTCCTTCTAACTGGCCTGGCCTAGAGGCGATGTCAGTGTTGGTTGAAATGGCTGTTCCGCTCTTCATTTTTGCTGCTACCCTGTGACGCTTTGTGGAAGATCCAGCGTGGTCGGACCCGATAGGCCAGCTGCAAAAGGTTCTTGAGTATCGAAATATGAAGAGTAGCTCTGAGATGGACAAGCTAGATGCCACTTACTCTCCAATTCTAAACTAGCTAATCAATGGACATCCAGAAAAGGCACAGAAATCACTGGTGGAGCGGTTTCGA
>NW_002990751.1:0-526 GCF_000003125.1 Talaromyces stipitatus ATCC 10500
AGGAACAAATTTGGCTACGCCAACGACGCAGCTAACCTGGCGATCTCGACATCCCTTGCTACTAACTGCAAAGCCTTATCAGACTTACTTCAAGAAGCCCTTAACTGGGGAGCTGCAGAGAGCATTACATTCGCACCAGATAAATATAAGCTTCTTCACTTCTCCTAATATAAAGTAGACCAGAACCCAACCCATACACCTTTAGTGAAAGCTAGATCTATTATAATATTAGAAAACACTAAACAGCTATGTCTATAATGGCTAGGAATCCTCTTTGATAAAAAGCTAACATTTAAATGGCATATTGGAGAAACAGCATCTAAAGCCCTCACTATAGCTAATGCCCTTTGCTCTCTAGAGAATACTATCCAAGGAGTCAAATCTCATTTACTATAGCAGGCTATATCAGCCTGTATACTCTATAAAGTATACTATAGTGCTGAAACCTAATGGCCAGGACATACTCACCCTAGGCCTTCCCAGACTTCAAACTGAGTTAGAGAATATCTTGAGAAACTAACTAAAG
>NW_002990180.1:0-1794 GCF_000003125.1 Talaromyces stipitatus ATCC 10500
TAGATACTGCGGCTCTCCTTGCTTCCGTGCAAGCCCTTCTAACGTGCGCTAAAGATAGGTGCTCAAACCAGGCGCGGTTTGTTTACTAGCTGCACGTTTAGCAGCTTGATCAGCCTGCTCGTTCCCTTCAATCCCTGAGTGGCCTGGGACCCATTGTATTGTGACTGGCTGGCCTCTCAAGGCTAGTTTCTCAGCTGCCTTGTGAGCCCTAAGAACAAGGGCTTGCCCAGGGCCTGGCCTTGTCGATCTGAGGCGATCAATAGCATTCTGCGCGTCGAGGAACACCCAGATAGGACCAAGAGGCTGCCTTTCAAGGGCCCATTCAAGCGCTGTAGCCACTCCCATTAGTTCCGCGTCAAAGACCTCATGTCCATGGCCCATTGGCACTTCTACGTGTTCCTAGGGACCCCCAGGTACAGCTTGTAAAGCTACTCCAGCTCCTGCACGTCCTGTATCGAGCCTGGAGCCATCTGACCAGAACGTTGTTCCAGCACGCTGTTGGTTAGCCTCCGTTAGAGCCTCTTCATTGTCAAGTACTCGGATTGAGCCTGGGAAGCTTTTGAGCTCATATTGTTCAGTTCTCTCAATTCCTCCAGAGGGGTCTCTGCTTAGTCGTTGAGCAAGGTGCTTTGCAAGCCTTTGGTCTAGTCGATTTAGCATCTTGTTGTCTCTAGAGGCCCATTCCTGGTCGTCCAGTGGTTGCTCTCCAGGTTGTGCGTGAAGGTCACCATGTCTGAGGGTGACTAGAAGTATCTGCGCTGTAGGATGTGTGTCAGGTAGGGCCAGTAGCCTCGCTGTGTATCAAGCTACTCTAGCGTCTATTAAGACTGTCGCTGGCTCTAACGCTGCCTCTCTGATTAGGGCTCCGATTGGGGTTTTTGGGAACATGCCCGTAATACCTCTGGCTTGCTTATTAATTAGAATCTGGATCCTTTGTGCCCATGTTTTCTGGCCTTGCCACCATATCTTAGCACCCCACAGCAATTGGGCTTGCACTGTAGCCTTCTGTATGCGCCTCACTAATGCTGGAGGTAACCCATTAGCTCTGCAGAGTGAGTTTAACCTGATTATCGTATTTCTTGCTGTCTTAATTCAAGCGTTGTAGTGGCTCTTCCATGTAAGTTGGCTGTCTAGGAGTATCCCGAGCCACCGTACTGTAGATTTGACAGTTGCTAACTCGCCTCCAACCCTAATCCGGGCTTGAGATATGTTTTGAGCCACTTGACGTCTGTGTCATCTATAAAAGAAAGCGGCCTCAGTCTTTTTGCGATCAAATTGTACCCCGTTAGCCACCCCCCACTTGATGGCTACTTCCGCGGCTTTCTCAAGGATCCTACAAGCCTCCTTCACTGAGCTTGCGGCTGTTATTAGGCCTTGGTTGTCCACAAAGGATAGACATCGAACCTCCGGCACACTCCTCTCAATGGCTCTTGATAGCCCATGAACGTATAGAACAAAGAGAATGGGTGACACCGGAGAGCCCTGAGGTAACCCAGAGCTTATCGGTACTTCCTTTCCCATATGTCCATCAATCACAAGAGTGACTCGCCAGTCAGATAGAAATGAGATCACCCAATGTATAAGATCTCCATCCACGCTAGCCTCTCTGAGCACCTCTACCAGTTTTGCTAGGATGACATGGTCAAAGGCCCCCTCAATATCCATAAATAGAGCTGCAGCTAACTTTCTATTTGCCCAAGCTTGATGGATCTCCTCCACTAGATATGCCACAGCATCAATTGCACTGCGTTGCCGACGGCCTCCAAATTGACCATTGTGGAAGAGGTCTTGAGC
>NW_002990237.1:0-1325 GCF_000003125.1 Talaromyces stipitatus ATCC 10500
TTTCTCTTGAATCATGCATTTCTTCTCTTCATATCTGGACCCCGCCCCTAAAATATATATTTAAAATATATAATCCTTAATCCCGATTCTTCATTATATTTTGATGCTCTATTCCACTCCACCATATATATCCTACCACCGCCAATACCGGGAAATCATCCCTATAAAAATCCAAAATCCATCATATGAATATAAATATATAAAATACATCCATCTTTCAAAAAATTAACATAATGGAACTGTCACCTGGCTTACTGACTGAATGGTCAACTGATCCTCTTGTTAAACCGTCAACTGGCCCGATTACTTAACTGCCAACTGGCAACTGACTAAACTGCCCACTGGCAACTACATAACTGCCAACTATTAAATGGTTGAACTGTCAACTGCCAACGGGCTTCCTGCCTGAACCGTTAACTGGCCACTTGCATAATCGCCAACTGTCAATTTGCTTAACCACCAACTGCCAACTGGCTAACCACCAACTGCCAACTGGCTAACCACCAACTGCCCAACTTACTCAACTGCCAACTGGCTAAACCCCCAACTGTCAATTTTCTCAACTACCAACTGTCAAATCATTGAACAGCCAACTGTCAATTGATTAAACCCCATTTGTTAACTTTCTCAACCGCCAGCTGGCAAATGGCTAAACTGTCAACTGGTTACTGCCTAAACCGCCAACTGTCACATGCCTGAACTGGCAACTGGCAACTGGCTTTCTTCCTCAACCTCTTTGCCGGCTCCATTACTGACTTGCTTAACCACCAACTGGCACTGGCTAAACCGCCAACTGGCTGACTTGCTCAACTGCCAACTGCCAACTGCCAACTGCCAACCTGCTCAACTGGCCGACTGCCTAAACCACCAACTGGCACTGGCTAAACCGCCAACTGGCTGACTTGCTCAACTGCCATCTGCCAACTGGCCCTACCGCCAACTGTCAACTGCCAACTGCCAACCTACTCAACTGTCAACTGTCAACCGTCAACCGCCAACTATCAACTTGCTGAATTGTCACCTGACTTACTTACCGAACTGTCAACTGGTGAAACCGCTAACTGCCAACTGCCTAAACCGCCAACTGTCAACTTGCTTAACTGACAACCGTTACCTGCCACCTGGCTCAACTATGAACTTGATGAACGGTGAACTGGCTGCCTGGCTGAACCACCAACTGGTTAAACCGCCAACTGTCAATCGCTCCACCGTCAACCGGCTCTCCTCTCTTAATTGGCATGCCCTTCCTGACTGACATCAACTGGCTTTACTCAACCATCAATGCCTTTGCCGGCTCTACTACCAACCGCCATCTCGATCAATCT
>NW_002990288.1:0-1168 GCF_000003125.1 Talaromyces stipitatus ATCC 10500
ACTGCCAACTGGCTTGCTGGCTTACTTGCTGAACCATCTGGCACCTTGCTAAACCACCAACTGTCAAATGGTTGATCCGCGCTCTGCCACCTTGCTCAACCACCAACCGTCAACTTGCTCAATCGTCAACTGTCAACTGTCAACTGTCAACTTACCCAACCACCAACTGTCAACTTGCTCAATCGTCAACTGTCAACCGTCAACTGTCAACCGTCAACTGTCAACCGTCAACTTGCCCAACCACCAACTATCGAATGGTTAAATCACCAACTGTCAACCTGCTTAACCACCAACTGTAAACTGGCTTAACTGCCATCTGGCAACTTTCTCAACTACCAACTATCAACGTTCAACTGTCAACGGTCAATGATCAACGGTCAATGGTCAACGGTTAACAGTCAAACAGCTTAATCGCCATTTGGCAACTGGATGAATGGTGAACTGCCAACCGTCAACTGTCAACTTACTCAACTGCAAACTGTCTTCCTGCATCAACCGTCCACTGCCAACTTGCTCAACCACCAACTGTCAACTTGCTTACCTGGCCACTACCAACTGCGAACTGACTACCAACTTGCTAAACCGCCAACTATTAACTGGCTCAATCACCAACTGTCAACCTGCTCAATCGTCAACTGTCAACTGTCGACTTTCTCAGCCACCAACTATTAACTGACTAACCCGAAATTATTGACTTTCTCGACCACCAACTATCAACCTGCTCAACCAACTATCAAATGGTTAAACCACCAACTGTCAGCTGGCTCAACCAACTGTGAACTTGCCCAACCACCAACTGTCAACTTGCTCAATCGTCAACTGTCAACTGTCAAACGGCTCAACCGCCATCTGGCAACTTGGTGAACCGCCAACTATCAACTGGCTCTGCCGACAACTGGCAACTTTCTCAACCGTCAACTGTCAACTGGCTCAACCACCAACTGTCAAATTGTCGAATCGCCAACTGTCAGCTAGCTTACTTGCTGGGCCGTCAACTGTTAACTGTCAAACGGCTCAACCGCCATCTAGCAACTTGGTGAACCACCAACTGTCGACTGTCTTAACCACTACCTCATAACTGGCTCAACCACCATCTAGTAATTTACTTAACCGCCAACTGTCAACTTGCTCAACTACCAACTAGCAACTGTGAAAGGGTCAATCTTAC
>NW_002990821.1:0-382 GCF_000003125.1 Talaromyces stipitatus ATCC 10500
GCTCTACAAACTCTCCAATGGGACCAAATCGCAACAACATCCGGGAACGATGATGTCAGTGATATAAGTGCTCGAAATAGTTTTGACGCAAGCTCAGGCGGAGAGTTTGGATTCGACGACGACGATTTGAGTATAAGTAGCTTTACAGCCGCGTCGAATCAAGGCGCGATATACGGTGGTGGTGGTGGTAGTGGAAGTCATCCTGGCTCGACCTCAAATATTTTTCGCAAATGGGCACGCTGGTCTGCATATTCGTCGTAGCATGCTGAGATGATGGTGTCCAAAAAACAAACATGCGTCTGATTCTGCGAAACTGCGAGCGACGTCATTCGAGACTTCAGTACGTCGTAGGCCTTGGAAAAGCAGCGAAATATAAGGCCTA
>NW_002990832.1:0-360 GCF_000003125.1 Talaromyces stipitatus ATCC 10500
CAAGCGACGAATTGTAAGATGAAGCCCATTACGACACTGTGCTTGATGACTAACTGAAACAAGCTTGTTCCTCGATACCTCGTTCAGAGTGCTTGTTCTGATTGTATAGGTCTGGAACGAGACCATAGTTCCCTTGCACAACTTGACAGGTCATCTTTTCAGGTCCTTTCCAATCAAATCAACGCGATGGTTGAGCGTTACAGGCGACTTCATATTCCTGCCTTTCCGAATTCTTTCTACATCAGCAAACGCACTTTACCGAGGGCCCCCAATGCCCATGCCAATCGAGCCACGAGAACGCCGATTCTGGTAATTAGCGATGACGATACTCATGCAAACTTTGACTACAAGCGATAGGAT
>NW_002990134.1:0-4289 GCF_000003125.1 Talaromyces stipitatus ATCC 10500
TTCTAGGTAGTATTTTATTAATATCAAGTAGTGATTTGATCTCTATTTTTTTATCTATAGAATTACAAAGTTATGGTTTATATTTATTATGTGCAATTTATAGAAATTCAGAGTCATCTACTTCATCTAGTTTAACTTATTTTTTATTAGGTGCATTAGCATCTTGTTTTATACTTTTAGGTATAGCTTTAATATATGCTAATTTAGGTGTAACACATTTAGATAGTTTTTATATAATAAACAATTTATCTTTTATTTTAGATCAAAGTGTAAATAAATTTAATAATTATACTTTTATACCTTATTCTATTTTATTAATAGCTGTAGGTTTATTATTTAAAATATCTGCTGCACCATTCCATTTTTGATCTCCAGATGTTTATGATGGTATTCCTACAATAGTGACAACATTTGTTGCAAATATTGCAAAAATATCTATTTTAATTGTAATGTTGCAATTAGTTTATTTTACAAGTAATATTTATATTTTTACTAATTATTCTTGAACAAGTAGTTTATTATTAAGTTCTTTATTATCTTTGACAATAGGTACTATTTTAGGTTTAACTCAATTTAGAATTAAAAGATTGTTAGCTTATAGTACAATATCACATTTAGGATTTATGTTATTAGCTCTAAGCATTAATAGTGTAGAATCAATACAATCTTTTATATTTTATTTAATACAATATAGTATTTCTAATGTTAATGCATTTATTATATTAGTGGCTATAGGTTATAGTTTATATAGTTACAACGATAGTAATATAAATAATAAACAAATTGTAGATAAAAATAATTCTCCTATACAAATGATAACTCAATTAAAAGGATATTTCCATATAAATAGTATATTAGCTTTAAGTTTTGCTATTACTTTATTTTCATTTGCAGGTATTCCTCCTTTAATGGGATTCTTTGCAAAACAGATGGTATTTTCTTCTGCTTTACAAGAAGGATTTATTTTCTTAACTTTAATTGGTGTATTAACTAGTGTTATTAGTGCTGTTTATTACTTATATATAGTAAAAACTATGTTTTTTGATTGACATTCTTATATATACTTAAATAAATTAAATAATTTAAGAATACCCGCAATTTTAACACATAAAAATAAAAAAGTAAAAGAATTTTATTTAAAATCTAATTTTTCTTTATCTAGTTCTTTTAGCTTGACTATTTCTATTTTAACTTTAATTATATTATTATTTATGTTCATGCCTAATGAATGATTAAATATGTCAAATATACTTTCTATATTATTATTTGTACCGAGTACAATAATTTAATATATTATATTTATTATTATTTATTTACCTATATCATCAAGGTTTTAATATATAAAGTGAATATGATTTTATAAAGGATGATTCTTCTAAAATCTCAAGTATTAGATATGAATTGTTACATAAATATCCGAGTAATAAATTAGCTATAAAACCGTTAAATCAGAAAAACGGAAAAAAAAATTTTTGTGGTGTATAAAATTTAATTATTATTATTTTTTTTTTATGGGTTAGAGGTGGGGAAAAAAAAATTTTTTGTATAGTAAAGTTAATAAATATCTTTGTTTTATGAGAATTTTTAAAAGTCATCCTTTATTAAGATTAGTTAATTCTTATGTTATAGATTCACCAACACCATCTAACTTAAGCTATTTATGAAATTTTGGTTCATTATTAGCTCTTTGTTTAATTATACAAATTGTTACAGGTGTTACATTAGCTATGCATTATACACCTAGTGTAGCTGAAGCTTTTAACTCTGTTGAGCATATTATGAGAGACGTAAATAATGGTTGATTAATTCGTTATTTACATGCAAATACAGCATCTGCTTTCTTCTTTTTAGTTTATTTACATGTAGGTAGAGGTATATACTATGGTTCTTATAAAGCACCTAGAACTTTAACTTGAATTATAGGTAGTATAATTCTTATAGTTATGATGGCAACAGCTTTCTTGGGTTTGTTAAATAGCCCAAAATGACACAAACAAAATTATATTTATAAAAATAACAAAAATAAAAACAATTTTTACAAAAAATACTATAGTACTAAAACTAATTCAGGTAATTATAGTAAAGTAGTAACTGATTTTTTAACAGACAAAAATTTAAATGCAGTAATTTGCTTTGAAGATTTACAATTACAAGAAACTAAAAATATAATAAATGAATATTCAAAAAATAAAGCCGGTATTTATTTAATATTAAATAAAGTAACATTAGATTATTATATAGGTTCTGCAGCTACTAGTAGGTTTTATTCTAGATTCCATAAACATTTAATAGGTTTAGTAGGAAGCAAAATTGTTAAAAATGCTGTAAGAAAATATGGTATTAATAATTTTGCATTTATTGTATTAGAACTATTTCCAGAAGAAGTAAATAAAGAAAATAATAAAAAATTATTAAATATAGAAGATTTCTATATTAAATCCCTTTTACCTAACTATAATATACTTACTGAAGCGGGTAATAGTTTTGGATACAAACATACAGAAATAGACCGTATTAAAATGAAAGCTAATTATAGTGAAGAACGTCGTAATAGAATAGGATTATTAAATAAAGGTAAAAAATTAAGTGAAGTCACCGTAGAAAGAATGAGAGAAAAAGCCTTATTAAGATCATCTTATAGTTATAGTCAAGAAGGTTTGGCTAATCTAAAAAAGAATTCTAAACCTATTGTACTTTATAATAAAGATGGTACGGTATACGGGGAATATAGTTCTATTGTAGAAGTAAGTAATAGTTTAAATTGTTCTGTTAAAACTATATCAAGAGCTTTAAAATCTAATAGTAAAATATTAAAAAGAACTTGATATGTAAAATATAAATAAATAATTTTTTGTTTGTGTTATAGTCACACAAGTTGAAAACCTTATGTAACTTATAAAAGAAAATAAGGCTAAAGTGTAATATCCTGACAAGGATATTGAGAAATATTAATTTCTTGGCAATGTCAGTGAAAACGGTTAAAAATATTTGAAATCTAGACCGTCGGTTATTTATATGATCGCTACAGACTGGGTCACTGATGGGTAGCTGAAATGCTACTTAATGTACAGTCGGAACTTTACACTTATTGTGTATATAATATACGAATTCAAAGTTATTATAGCATTGTAATTTTTACAATGTAAGTTTGTACGTTTTACCTTATGGTCAAATGTCATTATGAGGTGCTACAGTTATTACTAATTTAATGAGTGCTATACCTTGAATAGGACAAGATATTGTTGAGTCAATAAAAATTACAAATTTAGGTTTATGTTTAATTCTACTATTTATAGTATTACCTAGAATAGGAAATATACATAAAAACGCAATAAAAAAAACTAGTAGAATATTAGATGAAAAAGATTATATTTCTATGCCTGTATCTTTTCTATCTTTTTTAGCAGGGTTAATAGATGGAGATGGTTATATTCAAATTACTAAATCTACCAAGGGTTTTATAACAATGAAATTAGTTATTTCTTTACATTTAAATGATCTTTCAACTTTAGAGTATATCCATTCTACTTTAAAATTAGGTAAATTAAATGTATATAGAGATTTAATAAACCCAAGATGTAAATTAGTTATAAATAGAACAGAATTACAAAAAATATTATTTCCTTTATTTTTATATCATAATATTTTCTTTTTAACTGAAACTAGAATAAACCAATTCAACTTAGCTATGTTTATTCTTAAAAATGATATTAAACTATTTAATGAAATACCATTAAAAGTTGAAAATATATTTGAATTACCTAAAAATGCAAATGATTATACATTATTGCATTTTTTTAAAAATTGAATAGTAGGATTTACATGCTCAGAAGGTTCTTTTTTTATTAAAACTAATAATGATGGTTGTTTTCAATTAAAACAAAGAATACATACAAATTTATTTGAAGCATTTAAGTTAGTGTTTAATACTAATAGAAAAATTGATACTACTAATGGTTTTAGTCAATTTAGTGTTAGTTCCAAATCTGATATACAAACAGTTATAAATTTCTTTTCTTTTCAGGGTTTACATCCTTTAATAGGGTTAAAGTATATTCAATATATTAAATGATTATCTGATTTAAAGAATTCTACGCGTTATAATAAATTAAATTATCCTAATTTGTAAAAAGGGCTCCTTAAAGATAATATTTATTATTTTTAGAGGCAAATGGGGAAAATTACAAGGACATATGTTAATTTATCCTCCGGAATAATATATTATTTGTAGCGAAACTTAATAGGGTTTATAAAATATATTAAGGACGTTCAACGACTAATGAGTGAGT
>NW_002990717.1:0-609 GCF_000003125.1 Talaromyces stipitatus ATCC 10500
TTACTGAGCACATCTTCTGTAACTTTCACAGCTACAGAAGATCGAGGGAGCTCACTGAGCATATCTCCTGCAGCTATCGCCGCTACAGACAATCAGGGGAGCTCACCGAGCACACCTTCTGCAGCTATCGCCACTACAGATGATCAAGGGAGCTCACCAAGCACATCTTCTGCAGCTATCGCCACTACAGGCGATCAAGGGAGCTCACTGAGCACATCTTCTGTAACTTTCGCGACCACAGATGGTCAAGGGAGCTTATCGAGTGCATCTCCTGCAACTGTCGCAGCTACAGACGATCAAGGGAACTCCTTGAGCACATCTTCTGCAACTGTCGCAACACCAAGAACCATTGGAAGGACGGCGGCAGTTGCAGCACTGCCTAGACTCCTGCGATGGTGCGCTAAAGCGTCAAGATAGGCATTTGCCGCAGCATAGTTGGCTTGCCCGGGCGTTCCGAGTGTACCGGATACTGAACTAGTCATAACGAAAAAGTCCAGTTGTTTCCCTGCTAGGGCTTCATGTAAGTGTCTCGTTCCATTGACCTTTGGACTCGTCCAGGTCATCATAGGAAATTTGTTGTCGCGCACGCTTCGCAAGGAAGCTGTGTTG
>NW_002990396.1:0-1030 GCF_000003125.1 Talaromyces stipitatus ATCC 10500
AAACATAACCCTAACCCGAACCCTGATTGTATTTGGTCCAAAGACAATCGGCTATTTTGGTTAGGGAATCCTCATACTGCTGTAATTGCTGGCTCTCCTGCTGGATCTGCTGGATTCGCATCTGAGACCCAATAGTCAGATCGCAGTCGACGTTCTCCTCTGGATTAGGCGAGCAGGTCGTAGTAGGATCAGTCGAAGAAGATTCAGGATTCTCTTGACGGAAGCGACATTGATCACAGAGAGGATCAGGCGCGCTGCAGGCCACTGCAGCCCCATCGAGGAAGGAGCTCATCGCAGCGACTCGACAGTTCGGCTGATCTAAAACAGCATGCATAGCCTGTACATCAGACGAGATCATATGGCCTGGTCGGCTCGACTTGGTAATACTCCATGAGGGAGGGAGTAAGGTAATAGAACGACCGCCCTGTTGGTCACGTCCTAGGCGGCCTACCTCCTGCGTAAACTCAATGAGACTGGATGGAGCTCCAAGATGGATAACAAGGCGGACTCGTGGATGATCAATTCCCATTCCAAAGGCAGAAGTGGCAACAATCCAATTTGGATTTCCATTACGCCACGTCTCGAGGGTTTGCGCCTTCTCTTCACGAGTCCCAGAATCAGCATGGTAGAAGGGACATGCAAGAATCGTAGCCACTTTCTCTGTAATCGCTTGGGTTTGGCAGTAGAGAATTGCACGCTCTTGAGAGTCTAGTTGGGTACGCTCTTGCTGGATCCAAGGAATTGCAAACTTGAAGAAGTCCTGATCCATAGGGCAGGAAACGACCTGATAGGATAGATCACGGCGAGTGGTGAGGCTACGGATCAATCGTGCCTGAGAGAGTAGCATGGTTTGCTCAAATTCTGCCATCATGACTGGTGGTAGCGTGCCAGTGAGGAAGACCATCTGACACTGAATATCGCGTAACGTAGAAGCAAGGCCAGTCCCTTGCGGTAAGAAGAGGCGGTCAGAGTCAGATGACACTCATCAAATACAACACGATCAAGTTGATTGGCAAGCTGTAGCCGAAGA
>NW_002990359.1:0-1059 GCF_000003125.1 Talaromyces stipitatus ATCC 10500
ACGAGACCGGATTCATTGTCGGACAAGGAAAAAACGAGTCAGTGGTCACAAAGTACCCAAAAACAGCAAAAAGAGTTTCCTCTTTGTCTTCTCGAGAATCTCTTACCGTCGTTGAGAGTATAAATGCCGAAGGGAGAGTCATTCCACCGTTAATTATCCCAAAAGGCGAAAAACATATGGAGGAATGGTATCGACGTATACAGGATCCGGAGTGGCTTACTGCTCCTGCTTCAAATGGATTTATCACGGATGAGATCGCATTTGAATGGCTTCAACATTTTCAGCACTATACAAAGCCAGAATATACGTTCGAATGGCGATTATTAATTATGGATAATCATACAACCCATCTCACTATACAGTTCGTTCAATACTGTGAAATTTATCGCATTCGATTATTCAGATTTCCACCTCATTCCACGCATCTATTACAACCACTCGATGGAGTGCCTTTTCAGCAATATAAGCACGTTCATGGAAGAGTGGTAAATCAAGTTGCTCGGCTCGGAGGCTTCGATTTCAACAAAAATGACTTTTTTGAGGAATTACGGGATATTCGAATTCAAACCTTTACTCCGCGAATTATTCGCCACGGTTGGAAAGATCGAGGGATTTGGCCATATAATCCTGATATCGTATTGAGCAAATTGCCTCACCCAGATGAGGCAATTATTGATGATGGGAATACATTAAAAATTTATGGCGAGATCGATGACACTATTCCCAGCTCACCAACAACGAAATCAATTTCTCCACCATCAACGGTCACTGCGCTTCGTCGATATATCAATAAGATAGAGAAATCAATCGAGGGTATAAAGGATATTTTGGAGGAATCAAAACCTGGCCTCGTACGCCGTATAAAAGTCGTGAATTCAAGCAGCCTCGCCATAGCGGGATTAGGTGAGCTTCACCGTGAGGATTTTGCAAGGCTGCGCGACACAGCACAACGCAAAAATAACAAGAAAAACCAAGCGTCAGATAAAAGCCTCAGCGCACTTTATTTAAAGATGCGAATCGCCTCATAAAACGCCGCCATAATGGGGATTTATTGAGGAT
>NW_002990637.1:0-875 GCF_000003125.1 Talaromyces stipitatus ATCC 10500
AACACTGATGGTTTTCATGAGAAAGGCTCCTGCAAATGGGCGCCGGCTCTTGATTCTCGCAACCACTACAGAACGTCGCCTTCTCAAAGACCTAGACATGTACAGTTCCTTCAACTCCGACATTGAAGTGCCCACGGTGAATACCTACGATGAACTACGATATATTTTGGAGGGATTAGAGACCTTCACACCTCAAGAGATTGAGGGCATTCTTGGAGGAATCTACAGTATCGATGACGACAAGAAGATTGGAGTGGGAATCAAGAAGATCTTGTTGGGCATTGAGACTGCCAAACAGGATATCGACAAAGCAGGCAGGTTTGTGAATGTCATTAATCGGCTGATAGATCAGGATAGAGGGCCTGCCTTTTCATGATAGGATGTAGCTACTTGTACATATCCTTCTTTGTTAGACAAACAATGATTGACATTTATCAGATCCGCTAAATACAATCATATTCCCTCAAAGAATATAAGACTGATAAAATAGGGCAATCCAGGTGATCAAACCTCCAATTGGCTATCTGATTGGCCAATGGACGGATTTCCCCGTTGTAAGGTACGCCTTGGCACAGGCACAGGACGGAAGAACCATTGATCCGCAAAATTACCAAAAGTAGCTTAGTGTATCTCTACAGGGTCTCGAGGATGCCCGCGCCTTTGATAGTCAGTTTCCAGTCGCGCAAGCCTTGGAGAGAGCCCTGTCTGCAATTCGTTTTCTGTCTGCCACAAATCACCAGTTCTCTACCAGACAGGACTCTTTTCTTAATTTTATTTTAATCATTCTTCTGTCCTTAATTATTATTTTATCCTCCTTACATTAATTTACGAAGGCAGACGTTTTTTATTCTTCAAGAGCCAGCCGTTCGAGTCGT
>NW_002990231.1:0-1337 GCF_000003125.1 Talaromyces stipitatus ATCC 10500
CGGCAGGCACCACGACGCTTTAATTCACATTGAATGACAATCGTGAGTTTAACTATGAGATTGTCGTCGATGTTATGTATTTAGATGGCAAGCCGGTGCTTCATGTTGTCGATTGGGCGACGTCCTTCCAGGCCGCACGATTTTTGAAGTCTTTATCTGCGAAAGATACATGGGAAGCGCTCCGGGCAGTGTGGATTGACACCTATCTTGGCCCTCCTGATGTCATCTCACACGACGCAGGAACCAATTTTGCCGCATTAGAATTCAAAACTGAGGCTAAGATGATGGGAATCCAATGTCACCAAGTGCCAGTGGAAGCACACAATGCAATCGGGAAAGTTGAGCGTTACCATGCACCACTGCGTAGAGCATACAACATTATATCGGCAGAACTAGGCGCCAGCGTCGACAAGGACGTGATCCTCCAGATGGCCATCAAAGCCGTCAATGATACCGTGGGACCAGATGGGATAGTTCCAACCGTACTCGTTTTTGGCGCTTACCCGCGCATAACGACTGACTCGCCCCCATCCGCGTTAACTGCTCGACGTGCTGAGGCAATGAGAAAGGCGATGGCCGAATTGAGACGTGCCGTGGCAGAGCGACGAGTCAATGACGCACTTAACACCAGGAACGGCCCAATTATCACGGAAACGCTCAATCTCGCACCAGGGAGCGAAGTCAAAGTATGGCGCGAAGGAGATGGTTGGTCAGGACCGTACAAAGTTATATCAGTCAATGGCCATGACGTGACTGTAGATCTTGGAAATGGTGCTGTTGCATTCAGGGCGACGTCGGTACAGCAGTATTTACGTGATAGCAAGGATGAGAGTGATCGCCTGATTAGATTGCCTCTCTCTCCCCCCCAAGAGGATCTCAATCGCCAGGACGGTCGGTCCCAAGTCGACTTCGACCAGACTCCGAGGACTAGAGCAAGGGTAAGACTGCAAGACCATCCTGCAAATCCGAATCACCATGTTGAGACTGGGGGAGTCCACGCACCGCAGACCCCCGAGATGCCTGCGTTGCCACGCCGCCGAGGACGACCGCGTGGTTCCAAAAATAAGCCAAAAGCGTACGCCGAAGTGTTCATATCCAAAAAGGAGAGGGACGACCTTGAACTTGCCGTCAAGCTGCGGCGTGAAGGCAAGATCGCCACCAACGGCGCGCCGTTCGAATTATCAGGAAAAACAGAGATCGACAGCTTGATAGCAAATGGGACCTTCAAGATCCTTCACCGTGCCGATATGGACCTGCGTGGCATCAGAATTTTCAATTCCCGCCTTGTCAACGAGATAAAGGGCAAGAACGAGATTCCCTATGAGAAATCTCGACTT
>NW_002990439.1:0-1001 GCF_000003125.1 Talaromyces stipitatus ATCC 10500
AGTGGCATGGCCTCTGATCAAGGACAAGGTACTAATGTTATACCAAGGGTGCCTAAAGATTGGTTATCACCCAAAATGCTTTCGACATGCAATCTTAGCAATTATCCAGAAACCAAAAAAGACTGATTGGTCTTCACCTAGATCATACAGACCAATCGCTCTCCTATCAGTACTTGGCAAAGGACTGGAGCGCTTGGTGGCACGGAATATGGCATGGATCTCTATACACTACAAAGTATTAGCAAGGCAACAGTTTGGGGCTCTCCCACTAAGATCTGCAAATGATCTAACCACATGCCTAACACATGATGTTGAACAAGCACTAAATCAAGGCATGACTGCCTCACTCCTTACCCTAGATGTCAAAGGCGCTTTTGATGCCGTGCTTCCCGGCAGACTCATCCGCAGATTACGTGAGCAGGGCTGGCCCACTAATCTTGTTCTCTGGATTGCCTCCTTTGCTACTGGGCGATCAGTCCAGATCCGACTTGATGGAGAGATTGGCCCCTCAATAGACATTGCCTGCGGTCTCCCACAAGGATCCCCAGTATCTGGCATTCTTTTCATGCTCTACATAGCGCCCCTATTCTGTCTAGGAAACCCAAGGAACAGATTTGGTTACGCAGACGACGCAGCTAACCTGGCAATCTCAACATCTCTTGCTACTAACTGCGAAGCATTATCAGACTCACTACAAGAAGCTCTAAACTGGGGCGCTGCAGAGGGCATTACATTTGCACCAGATAAATACGAGCTTCTTCACTTCTCCCGACATAAAGCAGACCAGGACCTAACCTGCACACCTTCAGTAAAAGCTGGATCTATTATAATCTCAGAAAATACTAAACGGCTATATCTACGCTGGCTAGGAATCCTCTTTAACAAAAAGCTAACGTTTAAATGGCATGTTGGTGAAACAGCATCTAAAGCCCTCACTGTGGCTAATGCCCTTCGCTCTCTAGGAATACTATCCGTGAGTCAAACCTCATTTACTACAGCAG
>NW_002990867.1:0-313 GCF_000003125.1 Talaromyces stipitatus ATCC 10500
AGGAAGGAGAAGAGGCTGAAGAAGAAGCCTTATAATTAATACTACTACTAGCAAAGTCGAAAGACAGGAGGAAGAAGAAAAATAAGAAAATAGGCTTGGTGTGGGTGCATAAAGCACGTGTACACGTTAATGTACGTACGTACATGAATGGTTAGCAGGTACTGCAATTCTGTATGGGTTCAAAATGTGTGTGATTGTAGCTATCTAACTCACGCCCCGACGCGGTCTTACATCCCTCTATCCTAGACGAGGTCACGTGACCTCTCCTTGGTTCGTGTCGGTGCTAGGAATCTCGATTGCACATATAAACCAA
>NW_002990528.1:0-956 GCF_000003125.1 Talaromyces stipitatus ATCC 10500
TGTACGGTCAGGGTTGTCACCAAATGAGGCATCTGAGGCGCATACGAAAGCGTCCATATTGGCATTCTCTGGTGGTGAATATTCAATTGCTAACGAGCGGGTGTTATAGAGATATTGGATGACACGTCGGATCTGCAGAAAGTGAGCCTTTGAAGGATTCTTGGTGTGCTTAGCTAGCTCGTTGACAGCTTTGGCCACATCAACCCTAGTCATTACAGCAACATAAAGAGCTGATTCCACAAGTTCTTGATATGCGTGAATCTCTTCATTGGTTGCTTGTTCGGTTGAAGCTTCAATATTGCCAGATATGGGTGTCTTGACATTGTTCGTGGCGTTGATTCCAAATTTACTAGCCATCTTGGTGATCTGGCTGTCCTGGCAGAGCCAAATCTTTCTCTGAGCACAGTCGCGAGTGATCCTAATGTTGAGAAACCACTCAAATTTCTTCATTTTTCGAAGCTCATACTTTCTCATAAGGCCTTTCTCGATTTCCTTAAAAGTAGCTTGCTTTGTGGCCTTGTCGTAAAATAGCAGAATGTCATCAACATAGAACAATAGAACAACACCATTCTTGATGAATAAACATTCTTCGTCTGGAATCTGCGTGAATCCTAGGTTTAGAAGGGTCGCTGTAAGTTCTTTCTGCCATAACCGTGGGCTTCTTCTCAAACCATATAGAGCTCGTCGTAACTTTATTACCTGCCCATCTTGCTTGAATCCGTCCGGAAAGTATGTGTAAACTTCTTCATCAAGGATACTATTCACGAAGGCATTCATGGCATCATATTGAACGATCTCAAGATCGAAGATAGCTGCAATAGCCATCATCATTCTGAAGTTTCGTGCTGCAAGTGTAGCTGCTCGTTTTTCAAGGTCATTTGGTTGTTGTAGATCACCACGTACACAAATACGTGCTTTGAACGTCGTAAGCTTGCCATATTTATCAAATTTGTATT
>NW_002990447.1:0-996 GCF_000003125.1 Talaromyces stipitatus ATCC 10500
GTCGTTTTTATCAAAATCGAAGCCACCTAAGCGTGCAATCTTGTTCACAACCCGTCCATGAACATGTTTATATTGTTGAAATGGCACTCCATCGAGCGGTTGTAAAAAATGCGTAGAATGAGGTGAAAATCGGAATGGGCGAATGTGCCAAATTTCACAATATTGCACGAACTGTATAGTAAGATGAGTTGTATGATTATCCATAAGAAGTAACCGCCAATCCGGGAAGGCCCCGGGCCTAGAGAAGTGGTCAAAGTGTTGAAGCCATTCGAATGCGATCTTATCTGTGATAAATCCATTCGAAGCAGGTGCAACTAGCCAGTCGTCATCTTTTATATGCCGGTACCATTCCTCCAAATGGACCTTGCCTTTTGGAATCAATAAAGGTGGTATAATCTTTCCTTCGGCATTTATACCCTCAATGACAGTAATTGATTCTCGAGAGGACAGGCTAGATACCCTTTTTGATGTTTTTGGATATGCTGTTACCACCGCTTCATCTTTTCCTTGTCCAACAATGAATCCGGTCTCGTCGAAGTTCCACAGATTTTGTGGGCGAATTTTGTATTGTTGTATAGCGAGCTCGAGGTCAATAAACCAGCGCTCAACCTCACCATAATGCTCTGCAACGGTACGTTCCTTTTCTTGAGGTTTTTGAACGATTCGTACATATTGTTTTGGCAGGCGCTTGATAAAATCGTGTACCCAATTTTTTCCGGCACGAGGGGGCTCTCCTGGACCACTGAAATCTTTGCCGAGCAAATAATTCGCACTTTCCTCAATTTGCTGATTCGTAGGAGGCGCGCCTATATTATCTAGATACTCAATCCATAGAATAAGTGCCTTTTCTTGATCTAGAGATAATAGGCGCCTCGTAGTGGGCGTGTTGAGCGAGAGGGTAAGCCATGCCACCGACGGGACAGTTTTTTGCGAGACACCCCATATTCACGCGATAATTTGCTAAAATTCGGTTTTTTTTCGTGTTGGCACGCACTG
>NW_002990521.1:0-958 GCF_000003125.1 Talaromyces stipitatus ATCC 10500
CCGCGATATCAGAATCCAACAAAGGCTACGAAGCAAGCCATACAGCCACCTGAGGGCCCTAAAAAGGTACCTGGAACCGCCGCGAAGACCACTAAACAGCCCGAAACTACCGCTAAGCCACTGACCAAGCCCGCACCTACGAAATGGGCCGCTATTGCCGCGAATAACACCCAATCTGGAGGATGGAAAACCGTCCAGTATAAGAAACAAGCCTTGGCACCCTCGAAGGCTCTGTCAACAACTAATTTGAAGCCCGTAAGTACCCGGAGTAAGGAGGAGAGGCGCCTAATCTTTAGACGACGATATCCTAAAGATGCTCCTACCGCATTGAAAGCCGATATCCTCTTAGCCCTTAACCGTGCCCTTGCTAAGGCAGGTTTTCCTGACTTTGTAAGAGCGGTCGATTCTGGATACGCGGCCTCAGGGGCCTTAACAGTGCTCCTAGAGCGAGGCACTCGCAGCAGCACCCTCGTGCCCGTCTACAACGATACTCTACTAGCCGCTGTAAGGCAAACAGATCCAGCAGTTATTTCCGTGGAGATTAGCGAACAGTGGCACCGTGTTAAGGTACAGGCAGTGCCTGTGGACCGCTACATGTATAATGACCAAGGCCTAGCACTAGCCCAAGAAGAGATTGAGCTGGGAACACTATATAGGCTTAAACGAGAGCCAACGTGGCTCAAAAGAGCCAAGACTATACAGGCTAGCAACCAGAGATTTGCCACGATTGTGATCACAGTAGGTTCTTTGGAGGAAGCTCGAACACTGATCAATAAAGGCATCAAGTTTGGAGGCCGACACCATCGAGTAGCACCTTATTGGGAGTCAAATCCTGAGAGTATCTGCCCTCGATGCTGCGGAATTGGCCACTCTGGCTTCATGGCTTGTGGTGGCAGGTCTCCTAAATGCGCGATCTGCGCAGGTGATCATGAGGCAATAGAGCACTCATGTACAGTAG
>NW_002990622.1:0-886 GCF_000003125.1 Talaromyces stipitatus ATCC 10500
CCAGACCCGGAGCGGGTGAAGCAATAACAATCCTGAGTAATAGCAAGTCAGCAATACAAGCCATCAAGAACCCACGCAACACATCTAGACAAAGAGTGATCGAGGCAATCAACCAGTCAGCTTACGAACTAGATAGCCGCGGCATTCCTCTCCGTCTCCAATGGATCCCTGGTCACTGTGACGATCTGGGGAACGATGCAGCGGACCGCCTAGCCAAGGCAGCGGTTGGCCCGACTAAGACACACCCCTTCTGTCGACCGGTCTCGCGGGAGAAAGCGGCAATTCGAAGACAGATCTTAAAGGAATGGGAAGACGAATGGAAGACATCCAATAAAGGAACCCACCTACGGAGAATTGATACCAAGCTCCCGGCCATCCGTTCCCGCCGGCTATACCAATCGTTGCCCCGGAACCGGGCTTACTTACTAACTCAACTACGAACAGGACACTCTTGGCTTGCAACCCATGGGAAAGCTCTCCGGCATCGCGAGGATAATAAATGTGAATGTGGAGCGAAAGAAACGGTCGTCCACATTCTAATCGACTGCCCGAGATTAACAACAGAACGACAGAGACTACGGAAGGAGGCCGGCGACGCGTTCGGCAACGTATCGCTCATGCTTGGAGCAAAGGGACAAGGGATTACTAGCAGCTCTGCGCCGGGCGGCATTCTAGATGCTGTTCTGGACTTTGCGGAAGCATCTCAAAGGTTTTGTAGCCGTGGGCCAAAGGACCCACAACAACAGAACCCAAGGCAAAGGCCGACCACAGCCCCTAGGCGAGGCATAAAGTTCGCCTGTAAGAAATGTGACGATGACTGTAATAGAGCTACAAGGATACAGATAGTGGTTGTACCTGCATATCGCTAGAGTAGCGAGGGGTCAGG
>NW_002990415.1:0-1019 GCF_000003125.1 Talaromyces stipitatus ATCC 10500
ACACTCAGGCGATTCCCGTTGGCCTATCCGGTATAGATAGGTACCAATTGGAGCATGTCCTGTCTTTAACTGGTAGTATCGACTAGCCAATCTTTTCGGAGCTTTTCCTGCCACTGGGTCAAGGTTCCAACCTCGAGGCATCTTGTAGACACGTCCATCTCTATGCCTGCCTTGTACAGCATTGATTTGAGCCCATTCAGATACTGCGGCTCTCCTTGCTTCCGTGCAAGCCCTTCTAACGTGCGCTAAAGATAGGTGCTCAAAACCAGGCGCGGTTTGTTTACTAGCTGCACGTTTAGCAGCTTGATCAGCCTGCTCATTCCCTTCAATCCCTGAGTGGCCTGGGACCCATTGTATTGTGACTGGCTGGCCTCTCAAGGCTAGTTTCTCAGCTGCCCTGTGAGCCCTAAGAACAAGGGCTTGCCCAGGGCCTGGCCTTGTCGATCTGAGGCGATCAATAGCATTCTGTGCGTCAAGTAACACCCAGATAGGACCAAGAGGTTGCCTCTCCAGTGCCCATTCAAGGGCTGTGGCTACTCCCACTAGTTCTGCGTCAAAGACCTCGTGTCCGTGGCCCATTGGCACTTCTACGTGTTCCCAGGGGCCTTCAGGTACAGCCTGTAAAGTGACACCGGCTCCTGCACGTCCTGTATCGAGTCTGGAGCCATCGGACCAAAACGTTGTTCCAGCACGCTGTTGATTAGCCTCTGTTAGGGCCTCTTCCTTGTCAAGTACTCGGATCGAGCCTGGGAAGCCTTGGAGCTCGCATTGTTCAGTTCTCTCAATTCCTCCAGAGGGGTCTCTGTTCAACCGTTGAGCAAGGTGCTTTGCAAGCCTTTGGCCGAGTCGATTTAGCACCTTGTTGTCTCTAGAGGCCCATTCCCGGTCGTCCAGTGGTTGCTCTCCAGGTTGTGCGTGAAGGTCACCATGTCTGAGGGTGACTGGAAGTATCTGCGCTGTAGGATGCGTGTCAGGCAGAGCTAGTAGCCTCGCTGTATATCGAGCTACTCTAGCGTCCA
>NW_002990438.1:0-1001 GCF_000003125.1 Talaromyces stipitatus ATCC 10500
GGCTTCCTGTACGCTTATTTATACGCTTATTGATTGTAGTTGACTGGCGTACAAATTGGCGTATATTTTGAGGTGTTTGTAAGCAGGATGATGCTGTATTGCTTGATCGACTTGGAGGGGGGGTTGGAGTCTTCAATTGAATATTGAGATGTTGAAGAACTCGATCTGGATTGAAAGGCACTAATCCGGTGGCTGCGAAGCTATTCCGAATAGTTTGAGCTTTATATGCCACTGTACGAGCCTGTGGAAATGCTGTTAAGAAGTCGATTTTGTCAATATGATTAAAACCAAGCCTCATTCGTTGTTCAACAAGCTGCCCATAATATCGCTTTAGAACCGCAAAACAGCCAACATCAAGAGGCTGTAAGAGATGTGAAGAATGAGGAGGCATACAGACTAGAATAATCTTATGATCCGTACATGTACGGTCAAATTCTGCAGTCAAATGGCTTCCATGGCCATCAAGAATCAACATACTATATGTTCCCAATGTACGACCACTAGTAAGAGGAATAAAATGGGTTTTAAGCCATTCTAATCCTATCTGATCTGTAGTCCAGCCATTATCGCTAATATTGATTCTCCAATCATCCGGAAGCTCATCAAACCAGCCTAATCGTACGTTTTTCTTTGCTTTGAAAATCACATACGAAGGCAGAGCCCATCCGGTTGAATTTGTTGCCTCAATTGCAGTCACCCATTCTCGATTTCCAGGCTGTAGAAGCTTTGGCTGAGCATATCGATCGCTTCCAGTAATAACCTTTGCAGTTGCGCAGAGTCCCATAGCAAAGCCCGTCTCATCAAAATTATAGATATCTTCTGGTAAGATGCCGTACTCAGATATTATATCTCGTACGCGGTCAAAATGGCCTTGTATAATCTTTGGATCTTCACATTTGGCACGTTCGTAGTTGTATTTTCGTGAGAATTTGGATTCAATCTCTGGGCGACGTTGAACAAGATTATATACCCATTTATCTCCAACCCGTTGATCTCCATGT
>NW_002990645.1:0-858 GCF_000003125.1 Talaromyces stipitatus ATCC 10500
GGCGCAGGAGGCATTCTGGGAATCAGCAGGATGTGGTCCATGGCAGTGTATGCATCTGGGAGGGCACTGATGAGGCTCCAGGGCTGTGCAGCGGTTAACATGTCCCTGTTCAGTATGCTCTGAGGAGCCGCAGAGCCGGCATCGAGAGGGGCGGGCACAGGATCGTGCATTATGCCATTTCCAGCATCGTGTGCATTGGATAACTGTTGTTCTCTTAGAGAGGTGACGAGCATTGGTAATAGTGCCAAAAAGGCGTAGCTGGATAGGCAGTGGTAATTTCGTGCCTTCTGGGAAGTTGACAAACCAGCTTGAGGAAAGAGTATCAGGGTTGGCGGCACTTGTAGTGGTCTCGCTGATAGATATAGGCTTGAGTCTTGTAGTTTCACTGATTTCTGAGGATAGTAGTGTAGGATTGACAGGGATTAGAGAGTATTGACCGTCCAAGATTTGGCCAACTTTCCTTGGCACATTGGTGACTCGGTACGAGACCCATCGGGAGCTGCGTTCTATCTGGCAGTTCACAAAGAATGCAGAGATAATCTCTTTTTGGGCCTCAAGGGTTAGGAGGGCTTCTGGGGATGAGGGACATAGTGCAAAACCAGTCTTTGTGGCTTGAACTTCTTTTAGTGCTGAACTGTTTGAGTTTAGTTGAGACCGTAGGCTAGAGTAGATAGCGTAGGCTTCCATTTTTCTAGCTGCATGGTCAGCTGGGAGGCGTACGAAGAGCCGGTTGTCAGGAAGGGGTTGTTTCACCAGAGGCATAGGCTTTTTAACATGGGCTTTGGAGTGAGTAGTAGGAGTTGATTTGACCGGGGCATATTGGGTAATAGTTGCATAAGTCGACTGTTCAAGACCTGA
>NW_002990807.1:0-416 GCF_000003125.1 Talaromyces stipitatus ATCC 10500
CGGTTATTTCATGTCCTTCAACATCACAACCACTGCAGCGGAATTGACGTCGTACAGGTGGACGAGAGACTGGAAGCTCAGGCTCGGCCGGAGCAGTAGTAACAGCTCGAGATACCTCAATCTAACCTTGTACAAGAGCCTGGGTCCGTGCATTTTTCGAACAATTTGGTCAATTGCGCTCATTAATTTGTTCGCATCGTGCTCACTGCGCATTTGTAAACTATGCGGCTCGCGCCTCGGCTGAAGCTGCTGCGTTACATTGCCAGGGCAAAGCGGTTGTCAAGGGATGTCCGCTGCGGGTGCGTTGGGGCAAACCGAAACCCTTGGATAGTATGGCTGATGAGGAGCGACAACGTAACGCCCGTGAGGGTCGGCAGTTAGTTGCGCCCAGTCGCGGTGGTCAGGGTCAACGAGCA
>NW_002990636.1:0-876 GCF_000003125.1 Talaromyces stipitatus ATCC 10500
AAGAGTTGGTGGTTGAGCCAGTTGGTTGATGGTCGAGAAGTTGCCAGTTGACAGTTGGTGGTTGAGGAAGTGAGCAGTTGACGGTTGACGGTTGAGCAAGTGGGCGTGACGGTGATCAAGTTGACAGTTAGCGGTGTTAAGCACGTTGCCAGTTGAGCAAGTTGACAGTTGGTGGTCGAGAAAGTCAATAGTTAGGGGTTTAGTCAGTTGACAGTTGGTTGAGCCAGTTGACAGTTGGTTAAGCCAGTTGACAGTTGGTGGTTTAACCATTTGACAGTTGGTTGAGCAGGTTGACAGTTGGCGGTTGAGAAAGTCGATAGTTGACCGTTGACCGTTGACCGTTGACCGTTGACCGTTGACCGTTGACCGTTGACCGTTGACCGTTGACAGTTGACCGTTGACAGTTGACCGTTGACCGTTGACCGTTGACAGTTGACAGTTGACCATTGACAGTTGACAGTTGACCGTTGACAGTTGACAGTTGACAGTTGACAGTTGACAGTTGACAGTTGACCATTGAGCAAGTTGACAGTTGGCGGTTGGGAAAGTCGACAGTTGGCGATTCGTAGTCAAGGAAGTTGACAGTTGGGGGTTGAGCCAGGAAGACAGTGCCAGTTGAGCCAGTAAGACAGTTGACAATTGAGCCAGGAAGACAGTTGGCGGTCAAACCAGTAAGACAGTTGGCGATCCGGCCAGTTACCAATTGGCGGTTCCGTCAGGGAGCCCGTTGGTAATTGAGCTCGTTGACCAGTGGCAGTTGAGCGAGGGAGCCAGTTAGCAGTTCCACCAGAAGGCAATTGACAGTGGAGCCAAGAAGCTGGTTTATATCGATTGGCATGGTGGAGTTGTTGGTTATATATATTGATTGTGGCAGTG
>NW_002990198.1:0-1572 GCF_000003125.1 Talaromyces stipitatus ATCC 10500
ACTGAAAGAATCACTATTGAGATTGACTCAAGTGCTTCGTACGTACGTATATGCACCTTAGTGCACCCACACTGATCAGTCTTGGTTGCAAAACTAAGACAGATTGGCAAGGTCTCTGAATTCTATATCGATAGTCACCTGTGGCTACAGAATAGAACCGGATTCCAGGATTTGAGCTTCTTAGTGTAAGAAACCAAGTCCAGTGGAAGAGGGAGATTTGACGCCGTCAACCTGTTGACGAATCGAGTCTTTGCTAAAAGGCTTCCTCATCTCTGAGCGAGATCTAGAGAACCTGTGGCCTGGGATAGGTTGTTATTATAACAACATTCTAGAGCTACCGCCCTATCGTGAGACACGTCGTTGGCACGTACATAAGCCAACAACAAAAACAATCATCGAGAAAAACGTGACACCTTGTTGAAAGTTTCACAATATCAACAAGACCAGTCATGGTTAACGAAAACACCACCCCATCGGATAATGACCAGGATAACACTGGCGAACATCAATACCAAGATTCACCTCCAGGAGATGGAAGAGTCTCCCCAAGCATTTACCAAATAGTACCAGAAAGCAACTTCCCTGACGACAGATGGATGACTGAGATTGGATTCAACAACGAGACCGGACGCAAGTTGGTTAACATGGCGCTATGGGATAAGGAAGTTGAACCTGGCGACAACGAGATAGCATTATCTACTCGTGCAATAAGTGCCTTGTACTATGCCGCGTGCAATCAATATGTTGATTATGAGATCTTCATGTGGCTTCTTGATTACTTCGGTAACTGGACCCATGATGACTTCAAACGGCTTAGCGTACACATCCAGAAAAAGATCAAGGACATGCTAATGGACCGAGGCATCTTTGTTGATTATATTGGCAGGAAAAAGACGATTGCAAAGGCACTAGATGACTTAGTGCAGATGACTAGGATGCCTGAGTGGCCGCATGAGATTGCTGCCGCCAAAGCCTTTGACTCACGGTCGAAGATGGCCAAGGGTCAGTTCCCTCAACTCGCCACCAAAAATGGCAGTGAAGAAGAGGAACCAGAGGTAATAGCCTCCTTGATTGAGGATGGCAGAGAGGACTACGAAAAGGGTAAGCAACCGTTGGTAGAGACACCAAAGCAGGCATCTCAAGATCATGATCAACAGCCAAAAAATCATGCTCAAAATGACAAGCCTAGTAGACCTCATGACCACTTAAGCTTGCCTGGACCTGCTTATACTTACCCATACCGCTCTAAACTTGAGGACGACTGGCGCAGGCAGACACCGCGCTATACCATAGCACCCCCGGCGCCCGAGATCTCAATGTCATCGGAGAAGTGGGACGATTGGACTATGCTACCACCTAGGGAAGTTGGATGTGAGCATATTGATTCGAAGTCAATGCTCACGTTCGTCAAGATATGGGATAAAAAGCTTACTTACTCTGGAGATCGGTACGACATCTTGGACGACAAAGTACGCGCATTCTTGAGAGCGTGCAAGCTCTCTAGCATCTCGATTAGTCAATGTTGGGAAGTCTTCCCTGAGATGCTATCTGGACGTGCAGGGGCGTACCACA
>NW_002990460.1:0-988 GCF_000003125.1 Talaromyces stipitatus ATCC 10500
AGTGCTGGGATGTATCTGTCTTGTTCTGTTTCCTGCCTGGGAATCATCGCGACAGCTCGCTCCAAAACCGTTACTTTCACTACATCTACTGACCGAACGGACTGCGCTGGCTGGCTGCGCATTGGCGTTTTTCTACTTCATGGCCTTTTATTTTTCCGTTCAACCTTATTTTTACTCTTACTTGCAAGTCGTTCAGAATTACGACATTGCCGTGGCGGGACGGGTTACGCAGACATTCTCATTCACCTCCACGATTGCGGCGTTCGTGGTTTCCATTCTGATTAAATATACTCGCCGGTACCGCATTTTTGTCACCGCGGGAACGATTGTGTATATTCTAGGTCTGGTGGCTATGTTACTTTACCGGCAGGAAGGTAGTTCGTTTCTTCAGATTCTGGGTACTCAGATACTAGTCGGCACTGGGGGAGGTCTGGTCAACGTCCCCGTACAACTCGGTGTACAGGCATCAGCCCAACACCAAGAAGTCGCAGGTGCAACCGCTATATTCCTGACAGCACTCGAGATGGGAGGCGCCGTTGGAGCGGCGATTTCGGGCGCAGTCTGGACCCATCAAATACCGAAACGATTACGACAATATCTTCCAGCCGAAAGTCAAGACCAAGTCGAAGAGATTTTTGGTAAATTGACTATCGCGTTATCCTATCCCATGGGCTCGGAGACGCGGATAGCGATTAACCGTGCATATCAGGAGACGATGAACAATTTGTTGTGTCTGGCTATTTTAGCGGCGTTACCGATTGTGCCGTTGAGTTTGACGATGAGGGACTATCAACTGGATAAGGTATTTTCTATCTGAATATATTTTCTTTCAGGGTTGTATATACTGATGAGAATAGATGGGTCCGACGAGAAAGCGTAGACGCTCGTCGCATGCACATTTGAATGAGACTCCTGCTCGGGCATCCCTGGAGGATGGCGACAGACTATGATGGTATTGATAATTAGGATGATTATGATTTATGAGTGA
>NW_002990270.1:0-1205 GCF_000003125.1 Talaromyces stipitatus ATCC 10500
CTCCAATGTGACACCTAGGCCACTTCCTCCAACGTATCCCACCCCCACGCATCACTAGACTCAGCCTCTCTAGCTGTCCGCTCCTTATCATTGAATAGGTTGGCTCAGCCACGAATTGCAGCAAACCCTGCGTCGCTCTAGGCTCAGCAAATAGCCTAGCCTCGGGGTCTTCCTCAGCCGCTGTAGGCAGTGGCACGCCTGCTTTTTTGAGGGCTTGATAGAGAGTTCTTCGTCCTGCACGACGTCCACGGCACTCAAAGAGTACATGCCTTACTGTCTCATGAGGTTCCTTGCAGGCCTGACACTCAGGCGATTCCCGTTGGCCTATCCGGTATAGATAGGTGCCAATTGGAGCATGTCCTGTCTTTAACTGGTAGTAACGACTAGCCACTCTTTTTGGAGCTTTTCCTGCCACTGGGTCAAGGTTCCAACCTCGAGGCATCTTGTAGGCACGTCCGTCTCTATGCCTGCCTTGTACAGCATTGATTTGAGCCCATTCAGATACTGCAGCTCTCCTTGCTTCCGTGCAAGCCCTTCTAACGTGCGCTAAAGATAGGTGCTCAAAACCAGGCGCGGTTTGTTTACTAGCTGCACGTTTAGCAGCTTGATCAGCCTGCTCGTTCCCTTCAATCCCTGAGTGGCCTGGGACCCATTGTATTGTGACTGGTTGGCCTCTCAAGGCTAGTTTCTCAGCTGCCTTGTGAGCCCTGAGAACAAGGGCTTGCCCAGGGCCTGGCCTTGTCGATCTGAGGCGATCAATAGCATTCTGTGCGTCAAGGAACACCCAGATAGGACCAAGAGGTTGCCTCTCCAGTGCCCATTCAAGGGCTGTGGCTACTCCCACTAGTTCTGCGTCAAAGACCTCGTGTCCGTGGCCCATTGGCACTTCTACGTGTTCCCAGGGGCCTTCAGGTACAGCCTGTAAAGTGACACCGGCTCCTGCAAGTCAGTGTCTCTTCTTCTGGAGGCTGTTCAGATCTCTCCTCTAGGGTCAGTACTGGTCTTGGAGGGACTACCGCGAATGTCTCATCCGATGGGATGAGGTCTTGTAAGGATCGTTCCCTCATTCTCCGGACGGCCCTTTGACGAGCCTCTCTAGCTCTAGGACACTTAGCAGATGTGGCCTCGTGTGCACCTTCGCAGTTGACGCACTTGATCACCGTGTGTTGGCAAGGTTTGGCTGGGCCAACCCTACAATCCACTAC
>NW_002990800.1:0-428 GCF_000003125.1 Talaromyces stipitatus ATCC 10500
TAGAGCCAGCGACAGTCTTACTGGACGCTAGAGTAGCTCGATATACAGCGAGGCTACTAGCTCTGCCTGACACGCATCCTACAGCGCAGATACTTCCAGTCACCCTCAGACATGGTGACCTCCACGCACAACCTGGAGAGCAACCACTGGACGACCGGGAATGGGCCTCTAGAGACAACAAGGTGCTAAATCGACTCGGCCAAAGGCTTGCAAAGCACCTCGCTTAACGGCTGAGCAGAGACCCCTCTGGAGGAATTGAGAGAACTGAACAATGCGAGCTCCAAGGCTTCCCAGGCTCGATCCGAGTACTTGACAAGGAAGAGGCCCTAACAGAGGCTAATCAACAGCGTGCTGGAACAACGTTTTGGTCTGATGGCTCCAGACTCGATACAGGACGTGCAGGAGCCGGTGTCACTTTACAGGCTGTA
>NW_002990814.1:0-403 GCF_000003125.1 Talaromyces stipitatus ATCC 10500
TTAAAAATATCAACTAGTCATTGATATCCAATCTCGTTATTGGTCCATCCTGACTCTGAAACTGCAAAAAAGCATCTTTGTTCTTTAGGATTGAAGTCTTGAAGCAATGAATCCTGGATATTGCCTGATTTTGCCATATAGATTAAACTAGGCGATATAGCTTTTCCATTGGCACAAATGCAAGCAATTGTAGTTATCCATTCTCGATTCCCATCCTGGAGAAACTGCTTGAAGCCTCCAAGCTCGTATTTATAGCGAGAAAAGATTCGTTTCTCTTTTATCATCATCCCAAGCATGAAGCCTTTTTCATCCATGTTATAGATTTGCTCCGAAGCAAGGTTATATTGCATAATTTTCCGACCAAGAAGCTCAAAATATAACACATATTTCCATGCTTTATCTG
>NW_002990361.1:0-1058 GCF_000003125.1 Talaromyces stipitatus ATCC 10500
TTGTTAGCTATCTACGATTTAAAAAATGAAAAAATACACTCTATAAGAAAAGCAGCAGAGATCTATAATGTCTCACGGTCAACACTTCAAAACAGACTACATGGCATGGCATATCGAGCTGAAACACGCGCCAATGGCCATAAATTAACTCAATCTGAGGAGGAATCGCTTGTTAGATGGATCTTAGATCTAGATAAACGTGGATTACCTCCTCGACACTCTCTTGTACGGGATATGGCTAATTGTCTTCTTTCACAACGCGGAAACCAACATGTTGGAGAAAACTGGGTATACAATCTTGTCAAACGTCGCCCAGAGATTGAATCAAAATTCTCACGGAAATATAACTATGAACGCGCCAAATGTGAAGATCCAAAAATAATCCAAGAATATTTTGATCGCGTACGAGAGGTTATATTAGAGTATGGGATCTTGCCAGAAGATATCTACAATTTTGATGAGACTGGCTTTGCTATGGGACTCTGTGCGACTACAAAGGTTATCACTGGAAGCGATCGATATGCTCGGCCAAAGCTATTACAGCCTGGTGACCGAGAATGGGTAACTGCAATTGAGGCAGTTAATTCGATTGGGTGGGCATTGCCTTCGTACATTATTTTTAAGGCAAAGAAATACACTCGACTAGGCTGGTTTGAGGATCTTCCAGACGACTGGAAAATCAATATTAGCGATAATGGATGGACGACAGATAAGATTGGATTAGAATGGCTTAAAACTCATTTTATCCCTCTTATTGATGGCCGTACATTGGGGAAATATCGGATGTTGATTCTTGATGGCCATGGAAGCCATTTAACTGCTGAATTTGACCGTACATGCACTGAGAATAATATTATTCCGGTTTGTATGCCTCCTCATTCTTCACATCTTTTACAGCCTCTTGATGTTGGCTGTTTTGCTGTTTTAAAGCGACATTATGGACAGCTTGTTGAGCAGCGAATGAGGCTTGGATTCAACCATATTGATAAACTCGACTTTCTTACTGCATTCCCAAAGGCTCGTACGATGGCATACAAAGCTCAAACTGTTCGGAATAG
>NW_002990301.1:0-1140 GCF_000003125.1 Talaromyces stipitatus ATCC 10500
ACAAGCACTGCAAACAGATCAGCTTGTGCTCGATCTAGCGGTGGGGAACAGTGAGATGAGCAGACGAAGCGCGTATCCAAGCTCATAAGCCTACCAAGCGGGTGAGATAGCGAAGAGGAGCATCGAGAAGCACGTAAGGGCTTCTATTCACTGATCAGGAGAGCTAAAAGAGAGTGCTGGGAGGGTTTCCTTCAGGGCACGTCTGAGGGCTCTCTGCCAGATCAGAAACGGTGTTGGACAGCCTTACGCTATACTAAACCACAAACACAAGGCACCACACCAGCTCTCACCGATGAGGCCTCAGGGGAGGTGATTGCAGCCACCTTTAGCGAGAAGGAGGAGGTTTTTAGACACCGTGCATTTCCACAGGCTCCAAACAGTAACATGCAGTTACAGCTTCCTGAGCGAGGATCGGCCCACAAGCTGGTCAACGAGGAAGTTGTCAAGAATGCCCTCTTTAGCCAGGGACTAGAGAAAGCTCCAGGTACAGATTTACTGAACTTCAGGGCTATCAGGCTCTTATGGAATCTAGACTCAGAGCGTGTGGTTAGCCTGACTAGGCAGTGCCTCAGGCTTGGGATACATCCACGTGTCTGGAAAACAGCCAAGGGAGTTCTACTGAGAAAGAACGGTAAAACCAACTACACACTGGCTAGTGCGTATCGAGTGATAAGCCTATTGAAGTGCCTAGGCAAGGTGATTGAGAAGCTCGTGGCAGAGTTAATTACAAACTTTGCAGAGGCTCAAGACCTCTTCCATGATGGTCAATTTGGAGGCCGTCAGCAACGCAGTGCAATTGATGCTGTGGCATGTCTAGTGGAGGAGATCCATCAAGCTTGGGCAAATGGGAAGCTGGCTGCAGCTCTATTTATGGATATTGAGGGGGCCTTTGACCATGTCATCCTAGCAAAACTGGTAGAGGTGCTCAGAGAGGCTAGCGTGGATGGAGATCTTATACATTGGGTGATCTCATTTCTATCTGACCGGCGAGTCACTCTTGTGATTGATGGACACGTGGGAAAGGAAGTACCGATAAGCTCTGGGTTACCTCAGGGCTCTCCGGTGTCACCCATTCTCTTTGTTCTATACGTTCATGGGCTATCAAGAGCCATTGAGAGGAGTGTGCCAGAGGTTCGATGT
>NW_002990679.1:0-729 GCF_000003125.1 Talaromyces stipitatus ATCC 10500
CAGGAAGTAATTATTAAGAAAGGTCCCAGAGGGGCTCTTGATGGTGTAGACACGGTCAGGTCTTATCGGAACTTGCAGTGCACTAGCACAAACTCAGTTAAGCTTAATACTCAAAGATATCTTTATAGTGGAAATATTGATATTGACTTTAATTCTGCGCACTCTTCTATCTACATCTTGAGGGGATGTTGGACACTATTTATGCTTGAGAATCCCATCTAGAGGATATCCAGACAACCTCAAATAGAAGATTCTCGATATAAAGCTGTAAAACTGATTCGTAGGCTCAATCTTGTGTCTTCAATTCTCGAATTTTCCTTGTATCATGTTTTAGGCTTTCCTTGATTAGGTTTAGCTTACCTAATCCTCGACGATGCCGCCAGGTCACGTGCTGCCGCCGACTACGGCGGTCACATGATTCTGGAACATAGTTAATCCGCGACAGAAAGAGATATCAGAGTACGACTGTTACGAAGCCAGACTACATGACACTAAAAGGTACTATCACGAAAAAGGAAAGGTTTCAAATTACAAAGGAAAGGTCAGTACCCGTCATGGACAGTAACATATACTGTGCAATCAGAGAACAGAAGTCACGTGAAGATAGGAAAGATATATCGGTTATCTTATCCAGGATAAGAGTATACGAAACTACGTGATATGATTGGACAAGTATTATATATCGTATACCGACTATCCAGGGTGGATATACGATATATGATATACAAA
>NW_002990782.1:0-468 GCF_000003125.1 Talaromyces stipitatus ATCC 10500
AAATAGACCTTGGGAATTGTCAGATTTACCGGGGTTTATTTTACCCTTAATCCCGTGAAATTGATAAACAAGATGATCCTGGGATTTCTCAACTGAAGGCTTGAATTTCCTCTCTTCTTCCTTGACCAGATTGTGATGTTTCTAACAGGGAATTATCCTGTATAAGGAAAAATCAAAACCCCTCGCTTTAATACGTGTTTCTTCCTGATTGGTACGCCAGTTGGGCCTCGCTGCGCTGTGCACTTACTTCACCGATAATATCTAACATATCCTTCAAATCCTTCGCTATGAAGGCTCATCATATCTTCATCGTTATAGCTCTGTTGGCTATATTTCCTGTTTAGTCCTAGCTCACGTCGGATAATCCTTTGTTCCTTGATGCATTAGTCTATCCGCGATAGGCTAATCTATTGGCAGTGACTTCTTGATTCTTGTGACAGGCTTGCTCTAGGTAAATCATCAACGCTG
>NW_002990725.1:0-591 GCF_000003125.1 Talaromyces stipitatus ATCC 10500
TTCAGTACCATTTACACCGGATGTGGTTAGACTCCAACTAACTTTTAATAGACTAGCTCGTTTCAATGCTGTTTCATATAGAGATTTGAAAAGAATTTCAATGAGTTCAGGAGGGAAACTGATTTTGCAAGGCACTGTATACGATGAACTGATTTTGCAAGGCACTGTAACTGATAGAGAACTCTACGACAAGGAACTGGAGAACCGTGAGCGAGGAGGCGTGCCGAACGGGAGCTAAAAACGGCCCGATGGCAGTACCCGAAGGCGGTCCGCAGACGCCAGAAAACTCTGCACGGAATGAGGCCATCCCAAGAGCCCCAGGCCGGAGACAGAATCTACAAGCAGAAACCCTACGAACCCCAGTGGTTGAATTCCCCCCATTAGACGATAGCAAAAGAATCTCGTACCAAATGGTTGCGAAACTCGTTAACGGCCTAAATACAGCGATTATCCAACAGACCAACACAATCGAGTTAGCAAGAGCAGAAATCCAACAAATCAAAACAGAACAAATCACCCTGAGAGAATAGAACGTGAGATTGCAGGAGGAGATCCAGGCGCTACGCACCTAGATAGAGAACCAAGCAACTA
>NW_002990196.1:0-1595 GCF_000003125.1 Talaromyces stipitatus ATCC 10500
TGAAAGAATATGTAGCTCCAACTCAGGCTAACATTATTTTATTTTTTCTTGGACCTATTATAACATTAATATTTTCTTTATTAGGTTATCTTGTAGTTCCTTATGGTTCAGGATTATATATTTCAGATTTTAGTTTAGGTATATTGTATATGTTAGCTGTTTCTTCTTTAGCTACATATGGTATATTATTAGCTGGTTGATCTGCTAATTCTAAATATGCTTTTTTAGGATCTTTAAGAAGTACGGCCCAATTAATTAGTTATGAGTTAATATTAAGTTCAGTTATATTATTAGTGGTTTTACTTTCAGGTAGTTTAAATTTAATATCTATAGTTGAATCACAAAGAGTAATTAGTTTTGTATTTCCTTTATTTCCTTTATTTTTAATATTTTTTATAGGTTCTATAGCGGAAACTAATAGAGCACCGTTTGATTTAGCTGAGGCTACAAGTTTAAATTTGGTCTCATTAAATATAACTAATTGCTAGAAAATCCTAAAATTAGGGTGATTAGCAGGAAATATTTTATAAAAGTAAAATAATCTTCAGAGGCTTTACGTTATAGGTTAAATATTTCCATACTCAATATTTAATCAAGATAAAGTACAAACTTACATTAAAATGTATGATAATATGAAATCTAAATATGTTTGTCATGTGAAACGTGACGCATTATCTAGTCAATTGGTAAATAATTATAGTTTAAGTAGAAAAAAATGCGAATGTAGCAGTAATTAATATCAGTAAAAGATATTATTCAAATATCAAATCCTGAATTAATACCTGTACCTATTTTAACTTTAAAAAATTTGAAAGATACTGTTGAATCTTTTAGTAATAAAAAAAAATAAAGGAGGTATTTATTCTTTTGTAAATACAGTAAACGGTAACCAATACATAGGTAGTGTAAAGGATCTTTATATTAGATTACTTGAACATATTAGAAATAAAAAAAATCCGATATAGTTTTAAAAAAAAGTTTTTGCTAAATATAATTTCATTTTTGTATGAAAGTAAAATTATATTGCTGCAAGTATGTTAGGTTATAAACATACTAAGGAAGCAAAATTATAAATAAAGTATGAGTAAATATCCTAATAGTGTGGGAATTTATGATTTAAATAAATTTGATTTATATATTTAACAATAATTCAGGAATATCTAAATATTTAGATATATCTAAAGTTATTGTCGGTGAATATTTAAATAAAGGTTTAAATATTTTTTTCAAACCTATAAAGGATTAATAAAAAAAAATAATTGGAATCTGAACTTGTAAGTGGATTTATGACAGAACATTCATCTGTAATATTTGTTTTTTTCTTCCTTGCTGAGTATGCTAGTATTATTTTAATTTGTGCATTAAATAGTTTATTATTTCTAGGTGGTTATTTAAGTATAATACCTTTAGATATTTTAATTAGTATTTTTAATGTATTTTTTAATGTTAAAGAAACTATTCTTTTTGATTTAATTATAAACATATCTTCTTCTCCTTTAAATTTAGCTATTAAAACTAGTGTATTGATATTTGTATTCATTTGAGTTAGAGCTTCTTTCCCTAGAATACGTTTTGATCAATTAATGTCAGTATGT
>NW_002990704.1:0-652 GCF_000003125.1 Talaromyces stipitatus ATCC 10500
CTAGTATTAACTTATAAAACTAATACTTTGTCGCTGGATGTCTGAACGAGCTAAAACCAACTTCCTATTTTAGGGATTATAGATTATTGGCTGACTGAGGAATTTGAGTATTAGGAGAGATTATTAGAGTTTACTGAACTTCAAGGCACTTACAGTGGGGAGAGTCTGGTAAATATGGTAGAGAATATACTTATTAATCTAGATCTTGAGGGAAAGCTTATCTCGGCTATTTCAGTCGTGCCTCCGAGGGAAGATACGAATACCTCACCGCCACTAGATCATCAACGACATCAAGAAGCACAAGATGCCTCTATTGGAGGTGAACTGGGAACAGCTCCCTCTCAACTCGTCTTCGAGGCAGCAACAGTGGCCCAGGTTACTCAGACTCGTAAGCTGTCAATTATCGTATTGCTTGTCATGGCAAATGTCGTCCAGGTAAAGTCTCTTGATATATTCTTCGATCGGAGAAACCCACGATTCTGATCTCGAACATAGATGACCGTGAACTTTGCCGGGGTTGCCGGCGGAAGCACTCTCGTTGATGCGATGGGAGCAGAGTTGGCTTATGGCTCATGGATAGCTGCCAGTTATGCGTTAGTGATTCCCATATCTGTATACGCGAAGATGAATCTGACATGAGGTAGATTGACTC
>NW_002990383.1:0-1041 GCF_000003125.1 Talaromyces stipitatus ATCC 10500
TGGGGTACGTAAGCTTGGAATTAATTTAAATGTTAGTTACATACATATCTTTACTAGCACAATATCCATAAAGCAATTTCAAAAAGTATATGTATGGATTCGCAAATCTCAACCTCGAATGAGAGCCAATTGGCTGCTAATATAGCAGCTGCAGCGCTGCAGGCCACCGAATATATTATAATAACCTCCTCACCACCGCCGCCAGTCCGTTCGCAGCCTACAACCGATACCCAGGGTACCACCGATTCGCAAGCCACTTCATATAACAGTACTGACGACTCGGATTCGAATGAGGCTTCCATTAGTCAAAATACGGCATCTCAAGTGAAGAATAACAAGCGAGGGAGATCGCTCAAAGATGAAGAGCTTTCTCTGCTGTTTAAATGCGCGTTGGACCTCAAACTTGATTATAAACCAAAGAGAAAATATTGGGAAGCTGTTGAGGATAGATTTGTGCGCCTTATTGGACATTCTTATTCGTGGAAATCGTGCAAATCTCAGATCGAGAGGCTCTCTAAGAAACGGCGCTTATACCTGGCTCAATACGTTACTGGTAGAGAGGCGGAGGCTACATCTGAGTTGGACGAGCTTATCGATCAATGGAACGACTTTATTGACGGATATGAGAAAGATGAGGCTGAGAAGTTGGCAGAAAAAAACAAATATAAGGAAAATTCGCAGTTGGTGCTTGCATATCGAGACCAACTGGTCTCAACAGGCTTGCAAAAATCCAAAAAGCAAGCGCCAGAGGAGCTTAAGCCGTCTGAGGATGATACTGGGTCTGATAATAGGAAAGTACCAGAATATCGTAAGACTGCTACAGCCTCGCGGCCGTCAAAAAAGCGGTCTATCCAGGAAGCGATATTCGCCTTAGTTGACGTATTAGAAGAGGATAGACAAGCGTCAAAAAAGCCTGAATCGGTTGCAAAAAAAAGCGAATTGGAACGGCTTTCTGGGGATGTCAAAGAGCTTCAAAATCAGTATAAAAATCTTGATGAGAAGCTTGATAAATTAATCTCAATGATAGGGGAAAAGCGTACG
>NW_002990773.1:0-481 GCF_000003125.1 Talaromyces stipitatus ATCC 10500
ATGATCTGGTCAGCAATGGGGAAGAGTCTGTACGGAGCTTACTGGATTATTCTGCAGAAAATTGGGCCGATCATTTTCGAGACGTATTATCCCCGGAAGATGAGGTAGTGGATAGGGTCTGGAAGCTGTATGATGTCACAACGGAACGATTTCGCTTGTGGTTTCCTAAATTTTGGAGTGCAGTAATGTCACATCGTGGAGACCCGCAAATGAAGGCGTTACATTTGGCTGCTTTCAATGGCCATCCAGACGTACTGTACCGGGTAGATGTGAATAAAACAAGTGCAATTGATCTGGTCGACGGGTCAGGGACGACAGCATTACAATGGGCTTGTGAACAAGGACATCATAAGATTGCTCAGCTACTTCTCGAAAAGGGAGCAGACGTTAATGCTCAGGGTGGTTACTATGGCAATGCTCTCCAGGCTGCTACTAATGGAGGACATCTTAATATTGTTCAGCTACTACTCGAGAAGGGAGC
>NW_002990251.1:0-1259 GCF_000003125.1 Talaromyces stipitatus ATCC 10500
AGATGTTGCCAGTGGCGACGAAGCGGCCTTGCTGCGAGAAGTCTTCGTTGACCATGGTAATCAGGAATCCGATTTGGGAAGTCAAATCCCGGTTATTGGCAAAGGATCCATCAGTAAAAACCATAATCCTGGCTTTGGCGAGGTTGAGAGGCACATAACGGAGCCCTCTCTCTGGATTCTGGGCCTGCCATATGAGACGTTTATTCAACGCCTCATAATCAGAATCGGAGCGATCCTTCTCTTGCAGCTGAGCGGCCACGGCCAAGTCATACGCAGCTTCAGGTTGGCAGATCGAAGCCAGATAGGCTCCCCGTGCGCGTTGTTCGACATACTTCTGTGCGCGTTCTTCCATACCCACTGGTTGGATCCTCGCTGCTTGCCCTTTCTGTTGTAAATTGACAATGCCATTCTGCAGGGTAATTCTTGCACCATTGAATTCTAGAGGCTTGGTCTCCGAGAGTCGTGTTTTTGGCTTCGCTTTAAAGCTTGCCTCTTGCAACGCGGCTTGTTCACCTCTGGAGAACTTTTCTGTACAGATAAGAAGTGTGTCGTCCGTTTGCATTCCCACAAGTCCAAATTCGTCGTCTCCTAGCTTTGAGATAAGAAGGCATGGGTCGTACGTCGAGGTTTCCATGTTCAATTTGTTAAGATGGTGCGCCTGGTATGTTCCAAACCAATGAACACCTGCCTCAGGGATCCCATATAGCGGGCCTTCAACTAATAGGAGTGAATCTGGTGGATACTTATCCTGCATTTCAATGGGAAGATTGGCGATAATCAGACGCTCGAGCTTGGTCTTCGCCTGTGTGTATGCTTGCGTGATATCCCGGATCTTAACGACCATTCCCATCTCAATGAGTGTGGGGATAAGCGACACTAATAAGTGTTGGCTTGCACGCTGGATCGTGGGTGCCTGGGTCAAGATCTTATCCTTCCCAGCGTCGTTATATCCTTGTATAACAAGTCGAGATTTCTCATAGGGAATCTCGTTCTTGCCCTTTATCTCGTTGACAAGGCGGGAATTGAAAATTCTGATGCCACGCAGGTCCATATCGGCACGGTGAAGGATCTTGAAGGTCCCATTTGCTATCAAGCTGTCGATCTCTGTTTTTCCTGATAATTCGAACGGCGCGCCGTTGGTGGCGATCTTGCCTTCACGCCGCAGCTTGACGGCAAGTTCAAGGTCGTCCCTCTCCTTTTTGGATATGAACACTTCGGCGTACGCTTTTGGCTTATTTTTGGAACCACGCGGTCGTCCT
>NW_002990742.1:0-550 GCF_000003125.1 Talaromyces stipitatus ATCC 10500
GTCGGATTAGTCGGTTTATTCCAGGCCAATCCTGAAGAGTGTTTCACTAGGATCAAAGAAAAGAAGTGACTAGCAAGATTGTATGTATTTTGTATTTAGGTATTGCTGGTTTAGCCGGGTCCTGGATCACGAAGCACAGGATTGCGGCAAGGGCAGTCCAACTGCCCTACGTGGTGAGTCTGGTAATATTGAAGTTATTCCTAATATTACGACTGATCCCCAAAAGGGAGGAGAAGGATAATTACATGCAGGTAAAGGGGATATCCCCAGGGAACCGGAATAGCTAATATTCCGGTGTTGATACTCAACACCTGGGGATTCCCGTACACACAGTTATGTTCTCTGTCTCCCTGTCTTTCAAGTTTCAAAGCCGGGTCCTTTATAGACACCTTTAGCGGGGTGATTTGTGAGCTATCAGGAGGGGTAAATATTGGGGGCTATAAGATAGGGCTTCTGATTGTTCACTTCCTTTTACTGCCTCCGGATATCCGAATTATCTAACAGAAGTCATCTGGAATATGATATTAGTATATCCATCTTGTGCCTTGAT
>NW_002990458.1:0-989 GCF_000003125.1 Talaromyces stipitatus ATCC 10500
ATGGCCAGATGACATGATCGCGGCAAGAAATTTGACTCAAGATCAAGGATGGCCTTAGGTCAACAAGCTCAGTTAACACCAAGGAGTGACACCACCCCGCCGGCTAAGAGAATTGAGAATCATAATAGGGATCACCTCATTGGATTGCCTTATTCTGACAAGGAAAAGGAAGAGACAACACTCGGGAGAGATCCAGAGAGAAGAATCAACAATAACCCCCTACAGCTGGAGACTCATGTCCGAGATCTTGATAGTCGTACACCCTTGACTGGTGCCAACGCAGTGCCGATAGGGACACCGGCCCCCAGTCCAATCAAGATATCTACCACACCACCTCCGCGTCCCTCTACGTCGTTGACATCTGCGAGGCAACTTGATGAGTACATGAGATTGCCGCCTACAGAGTATGAACAAGAGGATATTGACCCGTCGTTGGCCGCAAAGTTTTCCAAGGCATGGGACAAGGCAGAGAGTTATTCAGGAGAACGATATGATATCCTAGACGACAAAGTCCTTGCTTTCCTGAGAGTTTGTCGATTGATTGGAGTACAATTAACGCAATGTTGGATACTCTTTCCCGAGATGCTTTCTGGGCGTGCAAAAACCTACTACATGCACCATATTGGTCAAGATGCTTCATTTACAGATGCGTACAAAGCTATAAAGGCGTACTTTGACACGGATTCCAACCATCGGGTGTACTACCAGGACTGGACGTCGACCACATTGAAAGGCGTTCTCCGTAACAACCCCAGCAAAACGCTTGTGGAAGCAGTAGAAATCCTTATTGAGAAACTTCACTTGTGCCAACGTGCCCTGGGAAATGCGTACAAGGGCCAGGAACATCTAGTTGCTGCTGTCACTAGAGCCTGTCAAGATTCGCCTGAGATGAGCGACGCTCTTAGTGATCCTGCAACGAATTTTGAGACGTTGGTATCAAGACTCCGTGCCAGGGCCGCTGTGGTCCAAGGAAAGGAGTCAGCCAGTCA
>NW_002990410.1:0-1021 GCF_000003125.1 Talaromyces stipitatus ATCC 10500
AATATGACCAATCTAATTTTTCTCTTTTAATTTTAGAATATGCTGAAGCTGAATCTTTAACAATAAGAGAAACTTTATATATAGTAAATTTTATGCCTTATTATAACGTATTAAAACAAGGTTATTCCTCTTTAGGGTATAAACATACAGAGGAAACTAAGAAATTATTGTCTGAATTAGGTAAGAATAGAGTACATTCTGAAAAAACTAAAGCTTTAATATCAAGGGCTTTAACTGGTGAAAATAATCCTTTTTATAATAAAAATCATTCTACTGAAAGTAAAGTAAGAATGATTGAAGCTAATTCAGCTTATCCTATATATATATATAATTCATATAAAAAATTATTGGTAATTTTCCCATCAGTTTTAACTTTTTCTAAACTAATTAATTCAAATCATTCTACAATAATAAATGTTATTAAAGAACAAATAATATTTAGAGGTGAATGATATATAACTAACATACCTTATAATTTAAGTGATACGCCTATTATATGTAATTGATCTTCAAAAGAATGTAAAGATTTAATAAATGACATAAAATCTAATAGTCATATTAAAAAAGCAGTATTTGTATATGATACAAATAGAAAATTTATTGGTAAATATGAAGGAGTAACAGATGCTCAAAAGGCATTAAACATAAGTCATAGTACTATAAAAAAATATGCTAATGTAGCTGGTGTTTACAAGGGGTATATATTTAGCTATGAAAGGTTAATAAATTAATGAATATTTATTCGTAAGTGGTGTTGTTTTAGCTAATGCTTCACTTGATATTGCATTCCATGATACAATTAATTTTCTTGGTTATAGTATTTTGTTTATAGGTACATTAACCGTTGTTCATAGTGAAAAGATTCTAGATAATAATAATAATATAAAATGTAATTTAGAAAATAAAATTAATAATGAATATATAAAATGTTCTGAGTTGGTTTAATGGATGGTGATGGTAGTATTCAGTTAATCATTGACGTAAGTTATCTTTACATATAGACTTGTTATAAAACTATCTA
>NW_002990569.1:0-930 GCF_000003125.1 Talaromyces stipitatus ATCC 10500
TCAGCTTACCATGCTATCTACACCTTTGTAGCATATTGCATTTCTCTCTCTTACCTAACCATACACGCGCGATTGCAAGATTACTCACTTAAGGCCGATAGTTCATTTCATCGAGACTACCGCCACATTCCAGTCCTCAGACCAGACTCCTTCACGTTCGCGACATGGCGTCAGCACGATCCACAACGACTCGTCTGTTAAAAGAGTTACAAGATTATAGCAGCAATCCCAACGAAGCCTTACTTCATCTCGGACCAATCAATGACGAAGACTTGTTTCACTGGGAGGCGGTTTTAAAAGGTGTTAACGGGACACCTTACGAAGGTACCGCCTACACTTCCTTCATTTTCAAATAGAATGAAACTAACTCGAGAAAAGGCGGCCTCTGGCAACTCCACATCGAAATCCCAACCAACTACCCCCTCTCACCACCTACCATCCGCTTCAAAACGCGCATCTCCCATCCAAACATCTCCTTCACAACGGGCGAGATTTGCCTCACATTATTGACGACAGAACACTGGAGTCCGGTGTATACAATCTCCACTACATTATCGGCTATTCATCAGTTATTGACAGATCCGAGACCGGACTCGCCATTGAATGTGGATGTAGCGGCGTTGTTGAGAGAAGGGGATATTGCGGGGTGGGAGAGTATTGTGCGGTATTGGACGGAGGAGGAGAGGTGGCAGGGTCCGTCGGGGAATGTGAAGCCAGCTGCTAGATGATGACTACTACCCGGATAGGGTTGGACGTAATACGGTGGTTGCAGAGTCGTATCTTGACTCTCTCATGACGGAATACGAAATTTAGCTATATATATATATATATCCCCTTTTCAGTACTTGATATATACTTCATTACATGTTTGTACAGAATGCCATATATCTATTTTTCAATTTCCCGTCCTTGCTCTATGTACCTAGGTGA
>NW_002990485.1:0-976 GCF_000003125.1 Talaromyces stipitatus ATCC 10500
CTGAAGTTATCTCTTTTCTTTTAGGTACTGCGAAAGGAACACGAAAACTAGCCTCATGGCTAGCAGAGACCCGTTTCTTTGAGGATATCTGTCCTCGCCAACCTCTCCTTAGCACCTAGCTAAGTCAGCCCTACTTCCCCCTTATATCTCTCTTTTCCTTCGTTCTTTCTTTCTTTCTTTCCTTCTTTCCTTCTTCCCTTTTTCTTTTCAAACTCACTGCTTAAGTATGATAGTGGTAGAATGATGGGTCATGGAGCGTAGGTGGACCATTGCAGCTGGCAAATACCCAAAACCCACTAGGAAGTGGATCTCCCTTTAAGACCACGGCAGCTATGGAAATGCGCCAAAGAGTCTCTTATCTGTATATAAATCTGATAGGACCTGAAGCCCGAGGCTTAACCCTCGGCGGCCTATGTCCCAGTAGGGATCGGTGGGAAGCGTGCAAGTCACGAACCACGGCCGTTAAATATACACACACACACACACACACACCTGGGGATGTTGGGTGGCATATTGCCTCCACCAGGCGGTTCGTGTTGCTTTTGGTCGTAGTAATCTCTCGAGAGGCCTGAGATACCTCTTCCTGCGTCTTTTCCACGTGTAATTCGACCTTCGCGAGCCGCTGCGCTAGTTGCTCATTCGTAGGCGTATTCTTCACCCTTCGAGCCAGGTATAAGAACGCGTCAACCACGGAAGTAGAGAGCTCACGGGGCATGCCAATCTCCAGTGCTTCTTGGTGCTTCTTCAGTGCCTCGAGATCTTTGATGGCTGCAGCTACATATGCGCGTATATCAGGGTCATCTGCAAACCGTGGTTCTGGCCACGGAGTGCCCTTTTTACCTCTTTTCGGGCCCATGCTTCAACCGCGTCGATTGAGCAGGCGAAAGTTGGTAAATATACTGTCAAGGAGGTCTATTTTCACTGAGATTCTTTCCAGCAGTACTTTTTACCTGCGTGGGTGCGTTTTCATAGGTGC
>NW_002990212.1:0-1482 GCF_000003125.1 Talaromyces stipitatus ATCC 10500
GGAGATCCTTATAGTTCCAAACCCGTGGGCACACCTAATCAGTACAAACTCTGACTAGCGTGCCCTCACCCCTATTCATCCTCCAATGTGACACCTAGGCCACCTTCCTCCAACGTATCCCACCCCCACGCATCACTAGACTCAGCCTCTCTGGCTGTCCGCTCCTTATCATTGAATAGGTTGGCTTCAGCCACGAATTGCAGCAAGCCCTGCGTCGCTCTAGGCTCAGCAAATAGCCTAGCCTCGGGGTCTTCCTCAGCCGCTGTAGGCAGTGGCACGCCTGCTTTTTTGAGGGCTTGATAGAGAGTTCTTCGTCCTGCACGACGTCCACGGCACTCAAAGAGTACATGCCTTACTGTCTCATGAGGCTCCTTGCAGGCCTGACACTCAGGCGATTCCCGTTGGCCTATCCGGTATAGATAGGTACCAATTGGGGCATGTCCTGTCTTTAACTGGTAGTATCGACTAGCCAATCTTTTCGGAGCTTTTCCTGCCACTGGGTCAAGGTTCCAGCCTCGAGGCATCTTGTAGACACATCCATCTCTATGCCTGCCTTGTACAGCATTGATTTGAGCCCATTTAGATACTGCGGCTCTCCTTGCTTCCGTGCAAGCCCTTCTAACGTGCGCTAAAGATAGGTGCTCAAAACCAGGCGCGGTTTGTTTACTAGCTGCACGTTTAGCAGCTTGATCAGCCTGCTCGTTCCCTTCAATCCCTGAGTGGCCTGGGACCCATTGTATTGTGACTGGCTGGCCTCTCAAGGCTAGTTTCTCAGCTGCCTTGTGAGCCCTAAGAACAAGGGCTTGCCCAGGGCCTGGCCTTGTCGATCTGAGGCGATCAATAGCATTCTGCGCGTCGAGGAACACCCAGATAGGACCAAGAGGCTGCCTTTCAAGGGCCCATTCAAGCGCTGTAGCCACTCCCATTAGTTCCGCGTCAAAGACCTCATGTCCATGGCCCATTGGCACTTCTACGTGTTCCTAGGGACCCCCAGGTACAGCTTGTAAAGCTACTCCAGCTCCTGCACGTCCTGTATCGAGCCTGGAGCCATCTGACCAGAACGTTGTTCCAGCACGCTGTTGGTTAGCCTCCGTTAGAGCCTCTTCATTGTCAAGTACTCGGATTGAGCCTGGGAAGCTTTTGAGCTCATATTGTTCAGTTCTCTCAATTCCTCCAGAGGGGTCTCTGCTTAGTCGTTGAGCAAGGTGCTTTGCAAGCCTTTGGTCTAGTCGATTTAGCATCTTGTTGTCTCTAGAGGCCCATTCCTGGTCGTCCAGTGGTTGCTCTCCAGGTTGTGCGTGAAGGTCACCATGTCTGAGGGTGACTAGAAGTATCTGCGCTGTAGGATGTGTGTCAGGTAGGGCCAGTAGCCTCGCTGTGTATCAAGCTACTCTAGCGTCTATTAAGACTGTCGCTGGCTCTAACGCTGCCTCTCTGATTAGGGCTCCGATTGGGGTTTTTGGGAACATGCCCGTAATACCT
>NW_002990583.1:0-916 GCF_000003125.1 Talaromyces stipitatus ATCC 10500
ATATGGGAAATGAAGAACGAATCTGTCTTGTTGGAAATGGCTCAGTAAAGATGTATGGACCAGGGGAAACGATCATCTATCTAACGAATCCGATTAGCAGACAGGCAAAGAAAGGGATATTGGTGAAGGAGGCATGGTATGTTCCAGGAATGCATACCAACATTATCTCTCAAGGAATGGCTGAGGAATATGGACTTTTCTTCAATGGTTTGACCCGAAGATTGGTGACAAAGAAACAAGATATTTGTGGACTAAAGAAGGAAGGAAGGCTTTATCTGATTGAATGGGATGAAAACCGGAAACCTAGGAGTTCTCTAGGAAACGACTTAGCACTTAGTTCTTTCGAGAGAAAAGTATTGAAGGACCCTGGGAATGTATGGTATAAACGACTTGGACATATATCGGAACAAGCCGTTGAGAAACTTCAGGAAGCAACGGAGGGTGCACTTGTCACTTCACCAAGGGCTTTAGGCAGGAATGAAGAAGGATTCAAGGAGAAATGTGAGATTTGCGAACTTTCCTCGGCAAAGAGATAAATAAGCAGAGTGGCGATACCACATCCAACGCGACCGTTCCAAAAAGTATTTGTCGATATCATTGTTATGAGCTTGGCAAGGAACGGAGATGTGTATGCACTTCATCTATTTGACCCTTTCACAAAATACCACGCCTTGGCAACAACCCCAACGAAATCGGTAAATTTTGACTTGTAATGGCTAATTGAGGATATTGAACAAACATTCCATGTTGTGATTGAAGTCATACATTGTGACGGCGAATCAGCAATCAATGGAAATGACTTTAAAGATTGGTGCAAGTCAAAACGGAAAACCCTTGTGACAACAGTTCCTAATACTCCAGAACAAAATGGGCCAAGCGAGCGAGCTGGAGGACTTATCACTACACGAACAAGAAG
>NW_002990795.1:0-440 GCF_000003125.1 Talaromyces stipitatus ATCC 10500
ACCACCAATCGGCGACACATTCCCCTCGCCACTTCAATATGGCTACCGCACAAAATTGACACCGCATTTCGGAAGGCCGGGACGTTTCAAGCATAATCGTGATGACACCGTAAAAGTGGACCCTGAGGTCCCTCCTATCGGCTTCAATATGAAGAACCAGCATAAGAATATGGACATTGAAGACTGTCCGCTGGGTACCGATATTGTTCGCCTAGGACTGAAGAAGGAGAGGCAACGAGTTGCGGAGTCCATCGCTGGATATACACAAGGTGCAACTATTCTCAGCGGCAATCGACGACCGCAGCGCTCTTTGATAGCAGTCATGGAATTTCTTGAAATCCTTTCGCAATAATAACAGACCTTGGTGAATATCATCTTTCATGGAGCGGAAGTGCCCATTTAATCTATCAACGCGAGGAAAGCCTTCGAGACATTGAGGA
>NW_002990211.1:0-1484 GCF_000003125.1 Talaromyces stipitatus ATCC 10500
CTACCAGCTGGTGTATACGGTACAGTGTCTGCCGCGGCCGTGGTATCTTGCATGCATTCCACCTTTCCTAGTCTTCAATATGGACTGATGGTGGGAATTGGAGGCGGAGTTCCAGGCAAAAACAATGACATTCGACTAGGCGATGTAGTAGTCAGCAAACCGGTTGGAAAGTACAGCGGAGTGATACAATATGACTATGGCAAGGCGGTTCAAGGTGGACAATTCGAGCAAACAGGCACATTAAACAAACCACCACAGGCTCTTTTGACTCATATAAGTCAATTGCAGGCAAAAATCATGACTGGAGACCAGGAAGATGTTTCAAAAATAGTGTGGGAAGTCCTCGAGCGAAATCCTGAGATGAAAGACAGATTTGCGCCCCCGGAACAGCATATGGACTTTCTTTTCCATTCATCCTATCATCATGCCGACAAAGAAGACACCTGTGGAAAGTGTGATAAAGACAAATTAGTCAAACGACAACCTCGTGCTACCAGGACACCTTATATTCACTACGGGTTAATTGCATCAGGAGATCAGGTGATGAAAGACTCAGAGACACGAGATCGTCTAGCACAACAACATGGGATTCTCTGCTTTGAGATGGAGGCAGCAGGCCTTATGGACGAGCTTCCGACGCTGGCAATTCGAGGGATATGTGACTATTGCGACTCTCATAAGCAGAAACAGTGGCAAGGATATGCAGCTTTAACTGCAGCTGCTTATACGAAATTGCTGTTATTAGGTATTCCTAATAACCGTTCTGATATTGACCTGGTTACAAGCAGTAAAATTCGGCACTGGATCGTCTCGCTTGCAAGAAATTTAAAATTTGTTGGTCGTCAGGAGGAAATTGTGAAACTAGAAGAATTAATCATGGCGCAAGATAGGCCCAGGAGGATCGCAATCACCGGCTTAGGAGGGGTTGGGAAGACCCAAGTGGCCCTTGAGCTAGCATACCGTATACGGGACCGAGATAAGGAGTGCTCAGTCTTCTGGATCCCCTGCACCAGCCGTGCAATGATTGAACAGATGTTCCTACATATTGCACAAAAACTCGGCCTTCATAATTTGAATATGGCAGAGGTTAAAGAGCAGGTTAAGATATACCTCAGCTCTGAGCGTGCAGGCAAGTGGCTTCTGATTTTTGATAATGCAGATGATGCAGAGATGTGGTTCGCACCTAGTCATACAGCTCCACCTCTCGAAGATTTTCTCCCTGAGAGTGAACAAGGTTGTATTCTGTTCACTACCCGAAACCGAAAGCTCGCCATGAAGCTGGCGCCCTTTGAAGTTTTTCCAATCCCAGACGTGGACAAAGAAACTGCACTCAAAATCCTAGAGAAAACATTAGCACGCGAGGACTTGCTTAGAGATACTACCACAACAACTACTCTCCTTGAACAATTAGCCTTTCTCCCATTGGCGATTGTGCAGGCATCAGCATATATTATCGAAACGTATCAAGTTATCGACCTACCTTG
>NW_002990681.1:0-705 GCF_000003125.1 Talaromyces stipitatus ATCC 10500
CACCGTATATTATCTGATCGAGATTCCACTTTGGTTCCCCTCAGATAAGGGTCCAATTTCCGATCTTTCCACATCTAGACTTTGCCAGAGCAACTTTTGGCATGGAGCGATTTTCTGGCGTAGGAGCAATCTTTAGCGTTAAGCAACTTTTGGCATAGAGCAACTTTTGGCATGGAGCAATTTTTTGGCACAAAGCAACTTTTGCAGATATTTTTTGGGAAAACGACTTTAGCATGGAGCGATTTTTGGGCACAAAGCAACTTTTTGGCATAGGGCAACTTTTGCAGGTATTTTTTGGGCAAACGACTTTGGCATGGAGCGATTTTTGGCACAAAGCAACTTTTTGGCATAGGGCAACTTTTGCAGGTATTTTTTGGGCAAACGACTTTGGCATGGAGCGATTTTTGGCACAAAGCAACTTTTTGGCATAGGGCAACTTTTGCAGTGGTGTTTTGGAAACCTTTTGGACTTTTAGAATAGTCATCTTTCATTTATAGCACTTAAATTTAACTGGAGAAGAAGTGAGCGAGTAAAAGAACATACAAGACGTTGCCTATTAAATAGTGCCGACAAAGCGTGGTTTAGAATAGATTTACCTCTTCTCAAAAGGTGACTTTTCACTATTCGCTAAAATGGACTTTTATGGTGATTGTTCTACGGTTATTTCTGTCTAGGCCAGTTCAGGCTAGACAAAGACCAATTTCA
>NW_002990182.1:0-1764 GCF_000003125.1 Talaromyces stipitatus ATCC 10500
CCGAACCCGTACACGATATTGATTCCAAATCTCGATTTCTAACCCACATACAAATTATATACAAAAAATTAATTACTAGTACGATTAGGACATCTAGTTATTTTATGTCCTTCAACACCACAGCCACTGCAGCGAAATTGGCGGCGTACGACTGGTTGAGAAGCTGGGAGCTCAGGCTCACCTGGAGTAGTAGTAACGGCTTGGGATGCCTCAACCTGGCTTTGTACGAGTGCTTGGGCTTCCTCTCTAGTAATACCTTGCTCAGTAGATATCTGTTTCTTAGATATTTGACGTTTTTCCTTCTCTTTTTCATGCGCAGCTCGTAAATCATGGTTTTCTTTCCGTACGAGTAAAAGATCATTCACAGTCAGTTCATAGGCCTTTGATATCCGCATAATTGCTTCATCAGTATCCTGAGATGGACTTCTCGTACGCCGGCTCATTCGCTCCTTAATTGTAGTCATTTAGCGCTTGAATTGACGTGGATTTTGAGGGGTTTGTAAGCAGGATGATTGTGTATTGCTTGATTGACTTGGAGGAGGTGTTGGTGTCTTTAATTGAATATTAAGTTGTTGAAGAACTCGATCTGGATTAAATGGCACTAATCCAGTTGCTGCAAAGCTATTTCGGATAGTTTGAGCTTTGTATGCCATCGTACGAGCCTTTGGGAATGCAGTAAGGAAGTCGATTTTATCAATATGGTTGAATCCAAGCCTCATTCGCTGCTCAACAAGCTGTCCATAATGTCGCTTTAAAACAGCAAAACAGCCAACATCAAGAGGCTGTAAAAGATGTGAGGAATGAGGAGGCATACAGACTGGAATAATCTTATTCTCAGTACATGTACGATCAAATTCAGCAGTTAAATGACTTCCATGGCCATCAAGAATCAACATTCGATAGTTTCCCATTGTACGGCCATTTGTAAGAGGAATAAAATGGATTTTAAGCCATTCTAATCCAATCTTATCTGTAGTCCATCCATTCTCACTAATATTGATTCTCCAATCGCTTGGAAGATCCTCAAACCAGCCTAATCGAGTATATTGCTTCGCCTTGAAAATAACGTACGATGGCAGAGCCCAACCAGTTGAATTAGTTGCCTCGATTGCAGTCACCCATTCTCGATTTCCAGGCTGTAAAAGCTTTGGCCGAGCATATCGATCGCTTCCGGTAATAATCTTTGCAGTTGCACAGAGTCCCATAGCAAAGCCAGTCTCATCAAAATTATAGATATCTTCCGGTAAGATTCCATACTCAGATATAACCTCTCGTACGCGATCAAAATGCTTCTGGATTATCTTTGGATCTTCGCATTTAGCACGTTCATAATTATATTTCCGTGAAAAGTTTGATTCGATCTCTGGGCGACGTTTGACAAGATTGTATACCCAATTTTCTCCAACCTGTTGATTGCCGCGTTGTAAGAGAAGATGATTAGCCATCTCTCGTACGAGAGAGTGCCGGGGAGGTAATCCACGTCTATCTAAGTCAAGGGCCATTTAACAAGTGATTACTCTTCAAATTGAGTCAATTTATGGTTGTTGGCGCGTACGAGAGATCTTTGTTGAGTGCCATGTAGTCGATTTCGGAGAGTCGTACGAGGGATATTGTAAATCCTAGCAGCTTGTGCAATTGTAGAGATTTTGCCATTCTGCAAATCGGAAATGACTAATAAGATTCGGCCTTCTTGCTCAACTAAATCTTTTGGGTTTTTATTGCGAATTGGTGGCATATTGACGTGTTGAATTATTGAAATCAATA
>NW_002990687.1:0-692 GCF_000003125.1 Talaromyces stipitatus ATCC 10500
CACATCCTGAAAAAAAAAAAAAAAAAGCAAAGTGAGACGCTATTGAGGTACTCTTTAATGACATGTTCTCCTCTAGTGTAATATGCAGCTCAGTAATGATCAGCGCAGTTGCTCATGAATTTATCCACAGGTCCTACAATTTGGATGTTTGCTCCGGCAGCTTTGCCTTAATGTGAGTTCCGATGGAGTGCCGCAACACTAGTGTATTATCAGAGATAAAAGAAGTCGTAGTGACATGAGTAGAGAATTCTTCTTGAAATGCTCGTCATCTATCTTTTTTTTTCTAAATTCTCATTCTCTTGAAGACTCGTTATTTGCATACGCAATGATGCGAGCTCTACTTGGCTTGAACTTTGCAGGGGCTTCGAAGACCCTCACAGTGCCTTATCCTGTGCCTCCATTCTCAAGGAAGCTGTCAAGTCTGATGTCATAGCGGCTCTCATTCTATACGATCAATCAAACGAATATGAACCGGCGGTCCGGCTCAAAGACATCAATGCCGAGCAACCTCAAACCGGGAAAGGTATCTTTTGGAGGTTCTTTGAATGGATCGATAGAGGCAGTTTTGAAGTGAGCGCGGATGCGTTTGCCATATTTAGAGTAAGACTTTCTTCCCGAATGGTCTTAGATGGTCAATTTGTTGCGCATACGGAGCTAATCACTGTATATCTTGCAGGACCTTTTGACGCGAC
>NW_002990501.1:0-967 GCF_000003125.1 Talaromyces stipitatus ATCC 10500
TGGTGGATCTAAGTATATGTTACTACTGGTCGATGATTACACTCGCTATGCATGGTGTTACTTTGCCTCAAGCAAGAATGTTCCTGCAATTACGCCTCTCCTACAAGGATTCATAAACTTGGTCCTAACTCAATTCAATGCTGTAATCAAGTCATGGCGAACTGATGGCGGTACCGGTGAATTCATAAATAGCATGGTCAAAGAAATAAATCGCCAATACGGAATACTTCACCAAGTCTCTACATCTGGTGTCAAGCAACAGAATGATGTACTGGAACGACGAGTTCAGACGATCAAGAATATAGAACGCTCTATGAGAGCTGGTGCTGGTGTCCTAGATGACTACCGACTACAAGCTGAGTCCCTGGCCACCTCGGTATTTCTAACTAACATCCTGCCATCCACTACTCTAGACAATATATCCCCACACCTTCTTTTATATAAGAAGCAACCACCTCTTACTACCTTGAAGCCCTGGGGATGCCTCGTCTGGATACACCTTCGAAAGGAGCACCGCAGCTCGAGCTCTGATCCTCGCTGCAGGCCAGCCATGATGGTAGGCTATATACAAGACTCAAAGTCTATTTATAAATGTCTTGATCTTCATACTCTGCAAACAAGCAATCATTCTGAAATCAAGTTTGATGAAGACCTTTTCCCTGGTCCATGGCTCAAACGCCCTGCCGGTTTTAAACTGTCTATTGCACATAAAAGAAATCCGCCTGGTTCAGCAGTTGATACTGTACTTGGTCAGTCAGTACCGGGAGCGCTTCCCAATGTATCAAGCGTACCATTTTCCTCGATGAACCCCTTCTGGCTGCAGCAATCCCAACCACCTGCAGATCCTGTGAACCCAGAAGATCCTGCAAAGCCAGTAGATCCTATGGAACTAGCAGATGTAGCCCAAAGGGCATTGGACTCCCCCAGTCCCTGGCACTCCGAATGGACAGCCAGCCCATCTACAACC
>NW_002990339.1:0-1082 GCF_000003125.1 Talaromyces stipitatus ATCC 10500
CTCATCAGTGCCCTCCCAGATGCATACACTGCCATGGACCACATCCAGCTGATTTCCCAGAATGCCTCCTGCGCCCTAAAGGCAACACTAAACATACTAAAGCTCAACAAGCAGAGATCCGCAAATCCTGCGCCATAAACCTCGCAAAAGCTCGAACTGAAGGAGGATGTAGCTCTCAGCTTTCCATTGGCACACAAGAAACACCTATGGCATTAGATGAGATGCCAACTCAGCCTCCAACCCACAAGATTATCTCTCCTTTCCGTTCAGTAACCCCCCCACCTCGCGCCCCAACTGAAGATCCTCCAATTACAGCTCGCGCAGTCCGCTTTACAACACCTCAATCACAAAACCGGTTCGCCTCTCTTCTTGAACGGGAACTATGATCTATCACTATCCAACTCAGAAGGCGCCTCTCAAAATCCTACAGCTAAATGTAGGGCACGCGCCAGATGCACATGAAATAGCTCTCACATTGGCATACACAAGCGATATTGATATTATCCTAATCCAAGAACCATATACTTTCAAAGATCTTAGTCGACAGATCACTAAAAAACACCCATCATATGAATGCTTCTCCCCAACTGACAGTTGGGCGATAAGTGGCCGACCACGAGTCCTCACCTATGTTCGAAAGAAGAAAGGCATTCGGACCTCCCAGCTCCGCCCCTTCACAACTGACACTAAAGAGGCCTCGGATCTCCTGTTCCTTCAGATTTTCTCACCCACAGGAAAGTCTGCTCTGATAGTCAACATCTATAACGCCCCAGCAGGCTCCATCAGAGCAGGTGAAGCCGCGAAAGCTCTCACAACCCTGCCAGAGGCGTATCTCCCTCAAGCAACAATACTTGCAGGCGATCTCAACCTACTACACAATAGATGGCAGCCCTCGCTACATCGCAGCCCCACACCTTTCGCAGAGCCATTTATTAACTGGCTGGATCTCCAGGGTCTAGTACTCATTTCCGACATAGACTGTCCCACACATGAAAGGGGTAACGTGTTAGACCTCAGTTTCGCCTCAAGCCCTCTGGCACTCGCAGGAGCCAAAGCTAGCATAGCGAGCCACTTAGATGCAA
>NW_002990256.1:0-1252 GCF_000003125.1 Talaromyces stipitatus ATCC 10500
TCTGTCTAGATATTAGGGCGTACAAAACACTTGACGCTGTGATGTGAGAACACGCCCAGTAAAAGTCAAAGAGGGGCGAGTTGCGAGTACATATCAATGTGCATAAAAAAAGGAATATCAATAATTGAGTACAAATCCATTGAAGGTATAGAGTATAGCTATATGATATTCTTGAACATATCTTAGCAGAGCGTGTTTACTGACGCATACAAAAGTAAATGCAGGAGTAACGAGGCGCATTTACGCGGCCAATCCTTTTTTTCCTTAGGAAAAATGTTATCACACAACTGGCATGTTGATTTCTAGAATTTAGTCCCAAAAATGTAACTTCCTTTTATTCGTCTAACAGGGCGCTCTAAATGCTACAGACAGGTTCGAAACCTCCTTCACTTTTTTCTTTCTCTGTCTCCTTTTTGGGCCCCACTTTCCGGGGTATATTTTTGGAGCTAGCTCCACAATAGTTAAATATTGCTTTAATTTTTCAAGACAATACAGACATATCAATTAAGAACCAATGATATGAATTACATAACGTATATAGCGTAAAGATTTGTACAGCCCTAGCAAAATACCTTACGAGACTAGTCGCCTTCGGAATAGTTTAGCCACCAGCCCTGGCTGTGGGGCAAAGTAAAGAGAGAGAGTAAGAAAAAAAGTGAAGGAGGTTTCGAATTTGTCTGTATATATAAAATAGTACACTCTCGCAAGCGCCCAGGTATAGTAGACCTGGTATCCGCCCTTTGACCTCATGTTATGAGGTCTGAACAACCACATACATCCACCTATCCCTATACTCACTATACTTGAATTACGTGCCCAGCAGCCAAAAGAACAGAACTGGTCGCCCAGGCAAAAGTCCTCAAAACACTCCATGCCTAGCGCGTAAACTTGAAGCCGCGTCTTCATCGGAAAGGGGCCAAGGATGACCTCATACATACACTACCGTAGAGCGTACAGCATTGTACTGTAATATATGGTCTGTCATTCTGCGCGCTAGCGTTCCCAACATCAAACATTATTACTGTAGCACTTCCGTTCCGATGCTTTGCGATGAAGGATCTTAGCAACACAATTGATCTGATTATTGTGTGTATTCACGCGAGAAATTGAACTCAACTACTGTAAAGCAGGTTCAAAACCTGAGTTTCCGTAGTCTAGTTAGAGAACCGGATTTTGAGAGCACCCTCAGTTTGTGAGATGTACTACAGAGGCGACGTGACGTCTCTAACGATATCGTCGATCAGGCAAGAAA
>NW_002990254.1:0-1252 GCF_000003125.1 Talaromyces stipitatus ATCC 10500
GATGGATCTTAGATCTAGATAAACGTGGATTACCTCCTCGACACTCTCTTGTACGGGATATGGCTAATTGTCTTCTTTCACAACGCGGAAACCAACATGTTGGAGAAAACTGGGTATACAATCTTGTCAAACGTCGCCCAGAGATTGAATCAAAATTCTCACGGAAATATAACTATGAACGCGCCAAATGTGAAGATCCAAAAATAATCCAAGAATATTTTGATCGCGTACGAGAGGTTATATTAGAGTATGGGATCTTGCCAGAAGATATCTACAATTTTGATGAGACTGGCTTTGCTATGGGACTCTGTGCGACTACAAAGGTTATCACTGGAAGCGATCGATATGCTCGGCCAAAGCTATTACAGCCTGGTGACCGAGAATGGGTAACTGCAATTGAGGCAGTTAATTCGATTGGGTGGGCATTGCCTTCGTACATTATTTTTAAGGCAAAGAAATACACTCGACTAGGCTGGTTTGAGGATCTTCCAGACGACTGGAAAATCAATATTAGCGATAATGGATGGACGACAGATAAGATTGGATTAGAATGGCTTAAAACTCATTTTATCCCTCTTATTGATGGCCGTACATTGGGGAAATATCGGATGTTGATTCTTGATGGCCATGGAAGCCATTTAACTGCTGAATTTGACCGTACATGCACTGAGAATAATATTATTCCGGTTTGTATGCCTCCTCATTCTTCACATCTTTTACAGCCTCTTGATGTTGGCTGTTTTGCTGTTTTAAAGCGACATTATGGACAGCTTGTTGAGCAGCGAATGAGGCTTGGATTCAACCATATTGATAAACTCGACTTTCTTACTGCATTCCCAAAGGCTCGTACGATGGCATACAAAGCTCAAACTGTTCGGAATAGCTTTACAGCAACTGGATTAGTACCATTCAATCCAGATCGAGTTTATCAACAGCTTACTGTTCGATTGAAGACTCCAACACCCCCTCCAAGTCGATCAAGTGATACACAATCATCCTGCTTGCAAACCCCTCAAAACGCACGTCAATTTAAGCGCCAAATGACTACAACCAAGAAGAGAATAAGCCGGCATACAAGAAGTTCATCTGAGGCTATTGGTGAAGTGTTTACACGGGCATCAAAGGCTTATGAGATGAGTATTAATAAGCTTACAATTGCACAGAAGGAACTCCATGATCTACGGGCTGCACATGAGAAGGAGAAGCAAAAACGCCAAAAATCTAAAAAGCAAATATCCCATGATCATGGAAT
>NW_002990475.1:0-980 GCF_000003125.1 Talaromyces stipitatus ATCC 10500
TTCTAACCCACATACTAATTATATACAAAAAATCAATTCCTAATACGATTAGGACATCCGGTTATTTTATGTCCTGCAACACCACAACCACTGCAGCGAAATTGACGTCGTACAGGTGGATGACAGACTGGAAGCTCAGGCTCGGCCGGAGCAGTAGTAACAGCTTGGGATGCTTCAACCCGACCTTGTACGAGTGCTTGAGCTTCCTCTCTGGTAATTCCCTGCTCATGAGATATTTGCTGCTTAGATCTTCGACGTTTTTGCTTCTCCTTCTCATGTGCAGCCCGTAGATCATGGAGTTCCTTCTGTGCAATTGTAAGCTTATTAATACTCATCTCATAAGCCTTTGATGCCCGTGTAAACACTTCACCAATAGCCTCAGATGAACTCCTTGTATGCCGGCTTATTCTCTTCTTCATAGTAGTCATTTGGCGCTTAAATTGACATGCGTTTTGAGGGGTTTGCAAGCAGGATGATTGTGTATCACTTGATCGACTTGGAGGGGGTGTTGGAGTCTTCAATCGAACAGTAAGCTGTTGATAAACTCGATCTGGATTGAATGGTACTAATCCAGTTGCCATAAAGCTATTCCGAACAGTTTGAGCTTTATATGCCATCGTACGAGCCTTCGGGAATGCAGTGAGAAAGTCGATTTTGTCAATGTGATTGAATCCAAGCCTCATTCGCTGCTCAATAAGCCGTCCATATTCTCGCTTTAAAACAGCAAAACAGCCAACATCAAGAGGCTGTAAAAGATGTGAAGAATGAGGAGGCATACAGACCGGAATAATATTATTCTCAGTGCATGTACGGTCAAATTCAGCAGTTAAATGGCTTCCATGGCCATCAAGAATCAACATCCGATATTTCCCCAATGTACGGCCATCAGTAAGAGGAATAAAATGAGTTTTAAGCCATTCTGATCCAATCTTATCTGTCGTCCATCCATTGTCGCTATATTGATTTTCCAGTCGTCTGGA
>NW_002990241.1:0-1316 GCF_000003125.1 Talaromyces stipitatus ATCC 10500
TGCGCTCATTTATATGTTTATTGATTGTAGTTGACTGGCGTACAAATTGGCGTATATTTTGAGGTGTTTGTAAGCAGGATGATGCTGTATTGCTTGATCGACTTGGAGGGGGGGTTGGAGTCTTCAATTGAATATTAAGATATTGAAGAACTCGATCTGGATTGAAAGGCACTAATCCAGTGGCTGCGAAGCTATTCTGAATAGATTGAGCTTTATATGCCACTGTACGAGCCTGTGGAAATGCTGTTAAAAAGTCCATTTTGTCGATATGATTGAATCCAAGCCTCATTCGTTGCTCAACAACCTGCCCATAATACCGTTTTAAAACTGCAAAACAGCCAACATCAAGAGGCTGTAATAGATGCGAAGAATGAGGTGGCATGCAGATTGGAATAATATTATTCTCAGTGCATGTACGATCAAATTCTGGAGTCAAATGGCTTCCATGGCCATCAAGAATCAACATTCGGTATTTTCCCATTGTACGATCATTAATATTAGGAATAAAATGGGTTTTAAGCCATTCTAATCCTATTTGATCTGTTGTCCAACCATTATCGCTAATATTGATTCTCCAATCATCTGGAAGATCCTCAAACCAACCTAATCGTACGTTTTTCTTTGCTTTGAAAATAATGTACGAAGGTAACGCCCAACCAGTTGAATTTGTTGCTTCAATTGCAGTCACCCATTCTCGATTTCCAGGCTGTAAAAGCTTTGGCTGAGCATATCGATCGCTTCCAGTAATAACCTTCGCAGATGCACAGAGTCCCATAGCAAAGCCAGTCTCATCAAAGTTATAGATATCTTCTGGTAAGATTCCATACTCAGATATAGCAGCTCGTACGCGGTCAAAATGTTCTTGAATTATCTTTGGATCTTCACATTTGGCACGTTCATAGTTATATTTCCTTGCGAATTTAGAATCAATCTCCGGACGGCGTTTAATCAGATTGGTCACCCAGTTTTTTCCAACTTGTGATTTTCCATGTTGTTGTAGAAGATAATTGACCATTTCTCGTACAAGAGAATGTCGGGGAGGTAATCCACGTCGATCTAAATCAAGAACCCATTTGACAAGTGAATCCTCCTCAGATTGAGTCAATTTATGGTGGTTGGCGCGCTTTTCACCTTTATATTCAATGCCTTTGAGTCGATCTCGGAGAGTCGTACGAGGAATATCATAAATCCTTGTAGCTTCACGAATATTGGAAATTCTTCCATTTTTCAAATCAGAAATAGCTAACTGGATCTTTCCCTCTATCTGAGTAGATTTTAAGGGATCTTTCTTGCGAATTGGTGGCATTTTGACGCGT
>NW_002990566.1:0-933 GCF_000003125.1 Talaromyces stipitatus ATCC 10500
GAGTCGTTTTTCTTGTGTCGTACCAAGTTTCACAAGGCAGTCATATAAGCTCTTTGAATCGGTGCAGATCACTAGCGGGAGCGGATTCTCGAGGTGTAGAATCTGCGTAACTGTTGCTTTGATAGAGGCAGCGAAATCAAAGCCGTTGACCATAGCGTATAGCTCTGAGGCTAGTACGCTACGTGTTATCCGCTTGCACTTGACCGAGGACCAGTGTACAATATTCGCGTTGTTCGAGGCGTCGGCAAGTACAATAACGAATCCGATTTGTGACGAGAGGTCTTTATTATTAGCGAATGCCGCGTCAACAAAGGCGTATAGTTTGATGGTGTTGATGTTAAGTTTGACAAACTTTAAGCCGCGGTATGGGTTGTCAATTTGCCATTGCAGGCGCTTGTTGAGGTATTTGATATCCTCTTTCTGCGGATTAGTGCTCTGTGCTGCGAAGGCATAATCAAATGTGGCTTCCGGTTGCGTTAAGGAAGCAATATAGGCACCAAGCGCTCGTTGAGATACGTATTGTTCTTTTGGTGATGCGTTCTTGCGGATCTTTCCCCGGGAGCTTGTCATATCGGCGTGTTGCTCTTGCACGATTTGTATAAGCTTGCAGGTTCGTTCTTGGCTAAGCATAATACCCTGGGCCGTCTCCGAGATGAGGCCACTGTTGAATTTCAGCGGGTTTGTAGGCGAGAGTCGTTCGCGAGGTTTGCACTGTATCTTGGCAGCCTTAATTTCCTTCTCTTCGCGGTTAGCGAAGGCGTTGTCGGCGAGGATAAGAGTATCATCAGTCTGCATGCCAACGATGCCAAAGCCATTGCTAGGGTCAATACAATGTAGGAGACACGGGTCGTAGGTTGACGTCTCTATTTGTAGTTTCTCTGTATGATGGCTATGGTAGGTGTTGAACCAATGATTGCCTGATTCAGGATCCCA
>NW_002990167.1:0-2026 GCF_000003125.1 Talaromyces stipitatus ATCC 10500
CTACCTTAGGACCCTCATAGGTAAGGCCGCCATTGATCGGGGTATCCTTCAAAACCTTAAATAAATATCAAGATAAATTCGTTATCCAGCCGACATTGGGCAGACATCACACTCAATACTTAGACATTTTATCTTGGCAGAGTGCTTTGTTTTTATTAAACAGTCGTACAACATTATTCTATGCCTCCTCTTTCTATTAATTTAATAATTATCCAAAAATTGGTCAAACTAATAAAAATGGTTCTCCTTATCCCGAAGTTACGGTAGTTAATTTGCCGAGTTCCTTAATGATTGTTCACTCAAACGCCTTTGTATACTCTACTTGCTTACTTGTGTTAGTATCTAGGTACGGTATATACTAACTACTATAACTATATAATTTAATACAGCAATATCTAAGTATATATATATATATATAATGAAAAATTTACTTCCTGAACCTATGCTACTTTACAAAGGTTATGCAATCTTTCAATAAAATAATAAATATATACATATTGTATATCAATAGTTTAGTAATTAGTTAGAAATATAATTAATAAATATATTAATTACATATTCACCATTACGTCATCGCAATTATCTTTAGATTAATTACTTAGACACCGAAAATTAAATAAAATACCATAAGCTTAAGGCGAGGTTAACTTTTTCGTTACTCATGTCAGCATTATCTATCGGAATTCTCTCAGTATAATATAAAATAAAAAGTATATATTATATTATACTTGTAAGTATACTTAAAAAAAAAAATATACTTAATATTCAAACATCCGATGTTCCGCTACCCCACAGTTATTGTGTACAAGGTTTCGGTATATTATTTAGATCCGTTAAATTTTCGGTATTTTTTCCTATTAAATTTAATCAGTGCTCTGTTACGAGATCTTCAAAAAATGGCCGCCTCTAAGCCTATTTCCTGATTGTTTTTGAAAAAAACATCCTTAATTTCACTTAACAATAATTTTGGAACCTTAAACTCTTGTTCTGGGCTGTTTCCCTTTAGACATACAACCTTATCGTACTATGTCCGATTATTCAACAATCATCTTTGCCCTTCCGAGTGCAAATACTCTCCGATAAAATCACTACAATCCCCCGATGTAAACAAATATTATATAAATAATATTGTCCGAGATCACAGTTCTGTACCTGCTAAGATGTTAATTAAATTACCTACTCACATAGGTTTCGCGGAAAACCAGCTATACTAGTCAGTTTTATCTTTCACTAACTTACCACAATTCATCGGATATCTATACAACGATAACCCGTTCGGGCTTTTTTAACCCTGACCATGGTAAGATCACTAGCCTTCGGGTCTAATTTTAGATACTTATCATTTTTTCATAATTGGTTTATCTTAGATAATTTAATATCTCAAAAAATACTAAAAATTATACACTTGCATCTAAAATTAACTTGCTGACCCATTATGCAAAAGGTACACTCTTATTTTTAATTTTAATTTTTACTCGAGCTGCTTATAAAATTACTATTTCAAATTTTACCTCACGGTACTATTCACTATCGCTTATATATCATATTTAGCCTTAGAGGAAGGTTCCCCTATATTCAAACAGATATTATCCATTTTACTTAAATTAGGCTATTATTATTTAGTATTTACTTAAATAACAATCTCGTTTGATTTATTTTCCTAAAGTTACTAAGATATTTCAATTCACTTTGTTTTATTATTTAGGATTTCTCTTAGAATCAAGATAACATCTATGTGATTCTTTAATATATAGCTAATTATCCATAATAATTTCTTTTTATACATAATTAAAAAAGAACAAAATTTTCATAGCTAGACTATAGCTAAATTGTTGTAAATATATTTATTATTATTATCAGGTTATTATGATTCGAACATAACAATTCCTCAACCCAAATGAGACGCCTAACCAACCTGGCTCTAACCTGTTTTTTCAGAGAGTATATGATTCGAACATATGAAAGTTTTTACCTTTAACTAGACTCAAGCTAGTCGCCTTAAACCACTCAGCCAACTCTCTATGAT
>NW_002990642.1:0-868 GCF_000003125.1 Talaromyces stipitatus ATCC 10500
ATAGCGAACTAAAGAATATATTACTGTAAATTATCGTCTTATTCGTAACGAATTCACAGATAACTCTCATAAACTGCTCCGTAGTTGTCTAAGATGATGTAGCTTGCGAACCTCCTCATCCAAACCCGGCACCGGGCCATCAACGACAAGACCAGGGGCAACCTGACCAATTGGTAACGGAGCAACAGGTCCAGATTTAACACCAAACTCTCTCCTCCATTGCACAAGCTGAGCAATGGAGGTCCAGATTTAACACCAAACTCTCTCCTCCATTGCACAAGCTGAGCAGATGAACTGACGTATACTATCCGTCCCAAGTCCGCATATGCATGAGCACTTGCGCACATTGGACAGTGCTCGCCAGAGGTATAGACTGTGGTCGTTGCGCGCTCTGTTGGTGATAAATGCTTCTGCGCCCAGATGACTAGTGTGAACTCTGGGTGCAATGTGATATCTTCTTCGGTCGTTACTCTGTTGCGGGCTTCTTGCAAGATCTCGCCCGCGGCATTTACCAGTATTGATCCGAATGGTGCGTCGCCTGCGTCGACAGCTTCGCGGGCTAGGTCCACGCAACGGCGCAAGTAATTGATGTCAGAGAGGGAAATCATAATTCTCTAGCCAGTGATTCTGTAGATGCTAGTAGTGTGATATGGACTATAGGATGCTCTGGAACGGACCGTAAATACGCAAAATCGGACGCCCAGTCTTAGGAAGACATATTCAACTCCGGATATGCGGAATCTGTTACAAACGGAAAATAAACTCCAGCACGTTATACCCGCCATCTGAGGTCGATTTATAATGTTTAAACTGATATCTGAGGCCAATCAGTGCGTCCCCTAGTCCGGATTTAGACCGATTATATAAT
>NW_002990343.1:0-1077 GCF_000003125.1 Talaromyces stipitatus ATCC 10500
TGTTAGACCTCAGTTTCGCCTCAAGCCCTCTGGCACTCGCAGGAGCCAAAGCTAGCATAGCGAGCCACTTAGATGCAACCTCAGATCATCAACCACTAATTACCACTGTTCCATGGGATCAGAGATACAAGGAAACAGCTCAGAAACTGAGATTTGACACACTAGATCACACTTCCTTCCTTTCGCTCCTCGCCTCTAATCTTGCTGGCACCGAGAGCTCAGCCGCGACAGAAGAAGATCTTGATGCTTTCGCCGAAAAACTGACATCTGCAATTCAAGGAGCATATAGAGGCTCTGCTAAGAGGACCATGACACAAGGCATAGGACAACCATGGTGGAACGAAGACTGCAAGAAAGCTTTACACAATTACCGCTTAGGCCTCTGCTCAAAGACAGACTTCCGCAGGATAACTAGATGGTCTCAACGACAATTTTGGCGAGAGAAGCTCTCTACGGTAACACAAATGAAGGATGTTTTTGACATGAGCAAATGGCATAAGTCTACAGGCATCTTCCGAAGCCCTCCACTAAAAGATCCGCTAAGGCCCAACAGCCTCCCAGCAGTTACTGTACACGAGAAACGAGACGTACTAGTCCGCAATCTTCTCCAGAACTCGGCAGAGGCAGGAGACATACCTCTGGACTCCCCAACAGTGCCTTCCACTAGTCTCTACTTCCCAGATATATCGATGCTACAAGTGGAGGAGTCAGTACTTCAGGCAGGAAACACAGCCCCTGGCGCAGATGAAATCCCAACCTGCATACTCAAAGTAGCCTGGCCTCTGATCAAAGATAAGGTACTAATGCTATATCAAGGGTGCCTAAAGATTGGTCATCATCCTAAATGCTTTCGACACGCAATCTTAGCAATCATCCAGAAACCAAAAAAGACTGATTGGTCTTCACCTAGATCATACAGACCAATCGCTCTCCTATCAGTACTTGGCAAAGGACTGGAGCGCTTGGTGGCACGGAATATGGCATGGATCTCTATACACCATAAAGTATTAGCAAGGCAACAATTTGGGGCTCTCCCACTAAGATCTGCAACTGACCTGACCACATGCCTAACACATG
>NW_002990658.1:0-805 GCF_000003125.1 Talaromyces stipitatus ATCC 10500
AAACGCCAAAAATCTAAGAAGCAAGTATCTAATGAGCAAGGAATTAGTACGGAGGAGGCTCAGGTGCTTATACAAGATCAGATTGAGGCATCTCAAGCTGTTACTACTGTTCCGGCCGAGCCTGAGCTTCCAGTCTCTCATCCACCTGTACGGCGTCAATTTCGCTGCAGTAGCTGTGGCATTGAAGGACATAAAATAACTAGATGTCCTAATCGTACTAGTAATTAATTTTTGTTATATAATTTGTATGTGGGCTAGAAATTGAGAGTTGGATTCAAGATTGTGTACGCGTTCGGGAAAAAATGCCCCTTCGCTTACCGATTACGTTAACGTAATGTAATCGGTAAGCGAAGGGGCATTTTTTCCCGAACGCGTACACAATCTTGAATCCAACTCTCAATTTCTAGCCCACATACAAATTATATAACAAAAATTAATTACTAGTACGATTAGGACATCTAGTTATTTTATGTCCTTCAATGCCACAGCTACTGCAGCGAAATTGACGCCGTACAGGTGGATGAGAGACTGGAAGCTCAGGCTCGGCCGGAACAGTAGTAACAGCTTGAGATGCCTCAATCTGATCTTGTATAAGCACCTGAGCCTCCTCCGTACTAATTCCTTGCTCATTAGATACTTGCTTCTTAGATTTTTGGCGTTTCTGTTTCTCTTTTTCATGTGCTAGTCCGTAAATCATGATTTTCTTTCCGTGCGAGTAAGAGATCATTCATGGTTGTTTCATAAGCCTTTGATGCCTGGGTAATTGCTTTATAAAAAGCCTTCAGATGAATTTTCTGTATGCTGG
>NW_002990261.1:0-1235 GCF_000003125.1 Talaromyces stipitatus ATCC 10500
AGTTGACCGTTGGTAGTTGAGAAAGTCGACAGTTGGTCGAGAAAGTTGCCGGATAACGGTTAAGCCCGTTGACAGTTGCCAGATGGCGGTTAAGCCAGTTGACAGTTGGTGGTTAAGCCAGTTGACAGTTGGTAGTTGGGCAAGTTGACAGTTGACAGTTGACGATTGAGCAAGTTGACGGTTGGTGGTTGAGCAAGGTGCCAGAGCGCGGATCAACCATTTGATAGTTGGTGGTTTAGCAAGGTGCCAGATGGTTCAGCAAGTAAGCTAGCAAGCCAGTTGGCAGTTCAGCAAATTGACGGTTGGCCAGATGGCCGGTCAGCCAGGAAGCCCATTGGACAGTTAATAGTGGAACGAGGGAGCCAGTTGACAGTTGGTGGTTAAGCCGTTTGACAGTTGACGGTTGACGATTGAGCAAGTTGACAGTTGGCGGTTGTTGAGCATGTTGCCAGTTGCGAGTTATCAGTTGACAGTTGAGCAAGTTGACAGTCGCCGGCAGGGTTAGTTGACAGTTGGTGGATAATCAAATTTCCAGTCACCGGCAGAGTAAGTTGACAGTTGGCAGTTGACGATCGAGCAAGGTGCCAGATGATGGTTCAGCCATGAAGGCCGTTGATAATTGAGCCCGTTGGCCAGTTCATAGTAGAGCGAGGGAGCCAGTTGACAGTTGGTAGTTGGGCAAGTTGACAGTTGGTGGTCGAGCACGTTGACAGTTGGTGGTCGAGCACGTTGACAGTTGGTGGTTGAGCAAGTTCACGGTTGATCCAGTTGCCAGTTGACAGTTGGCGGTAGATTAAGTTGACAGTTGGTGGTTGAGAAAGTCGATAGATGGCGGTTGAGTCGGTTGACAGTTGGTGGTCGAACCAGTTGACATTTGATAGTTGACAGTTGACAATTGAGCAGGTTAACAGTTGATGATTGAGCCAGTTGACAGTTGACGGCTCAGCAAGTTGCCCATTAGCGGTTAAGCAAGGAGACTGTTGACCGTTGACGATTGAGCAAGTTGACAGTTGGCGGTTGAGAAAGTCGACAGTTGGCAGTTCGTAGTCAAGGAAGTTGGCAGTTGGGGTTTGAGCCAGTTGACAGGTAGCAGTTCAGAGAAATTGACAATTGCCAGGTAAACGAGTTGACCCAGGACGCAGAGCAAGTTGGTAGTTGATGGCAGAGTAAGTTGACAGTTGGCGGTTCAGCCAGGAGACAGTGCCAGTTGAGCAGGAAGACAGTGCCAGTTGAGC
>NW_002990341.1:0-1078 GCF_000003125.1 Talaromyces stipitatus ATCC 10500
GTACATGGGGCGTCGTCGTACACGGCGTCAACACGAATATCAACCCCAAACAGCCTCAATTCATAACCACGCTTACCTCAGAGAACGCCCCGGTGTTCGCGCAGCTTCCAGCCTCTATGAATGTCACACACACGGGCTGGCTCCTAAGCGAGTATAAGATCAAGGAACAGAAGCTCACAAATGCCCACCTTGTAGTCATATTTGATGATGAAAGGATTGCTAATTTTGCAATCCAACGCGGCCTTATTATTAAGGGAAGACAGCACAATGTCTCAATATACGACAAAGCAGCCAATCTCCAGCAGTGCTTCAAGTGTCAGATGTATAAACATATCGCCAGGCACTGTCAGCGCCAGATCTGCTGCGCGTACTGCGCTGGATCTCATGATACAGGGGATTGCCCTACACCGAAAGAGAAAGAATACGCTAAATGTGCTAATTGCACCGCAGAAAATGTCCATATCAAAGATCCTGCCAAGAGACTCAATACGAAACACTTTGCGTACGCGAGGGAGTGCCCGATACGAGCTACATGCCTCGCAGAGGCACATCAACGACGTACATACGGCCCACAATATCACACTCCTGTGATACGACCTGGCAATAGTCAGCCCGGAGCCATCTCACCAAATGACCCTACACCAGCTGAAGCAGCCAATACAGAGCGAAGTCCTCGCGCACCGGCTCGTACAGCCACCACACGTCGATCTGCCAACTCAAGAAGTAAGAGCGCAGCAGCCGCCCGAAAACGAGTGGCAGAACGATCTGAGCCCGAGCCGATAAGCCCTACATCAGGTGACCCTACCAATAGATCCTCGAAAAAGCCTATGAGAGCGCAGTGGGATAAAGATCTAGTTATAGATGCAGATCCTAATCCTGAACCTAAGACAGGACCTGAGACCCAGATCAAATATACATATAACACACGTGCACGTCAGAATACGAAGCCTCCACCAGGAACCCCGGTTCTGCAATCAGATATTGCTCCACTAGAAATTTCACATGTGCAAGCTGTTAGGACTGTCCGCCGAAGTAAGAGTGTGCGTACGATCCCAGACGATGACTCATCTGAGGATGA
>NW_002990416.1:0-1018 GCF_000003125.1 Talaromyces stipitatus ATCC 10500
GAGCTCTATGGGACGCACTAAGGAACAGGCAGCGGCTGATTTCACGGCTTTTCAACGCACCATCCCTAGCTCGGATATTGTAATCTTTTCAGATGGATCTAGGCTGATAGATGGACGTGCAGGGGGTGGCTATATTGGATTTCAAGCACACCATCAGTTCCTCCGCTCCTCACTCTCATACGGACATGAGAAAGAGGTCTTTGACACAGAAGCAGAAGCTGCCCTAGCTGGTGCTCAAGCAGCAATAACATACCCAACAGCTCAATTTGCTACCAACCTATGGATCTGCCTTGACAACCTGGAAGTTGCCACGCGCCTCCTATCCCCCTCTACAGGATCCTCCCAAGAGGTCTTTGAATCCTTCCGCACCCTTGCAGCCGCCTGGCCACTACGCGAAAGGCTTCCACACACCAAAAGTGGATCAATCCAAATCTGATGGGTCCCTGGACACGCTAAAATCCCTGAGAACGAAGCGGCTGATCTCGCTGCCAAAGAGGGAGCTGCCTCAACCCCTCCTGCTCCTCAGAAATCCTCATACGCCTCGCTAAAGAGACATGCCAAGACTCAATCCCTATCCGCTGCTCAGTCACAATGGCAGAAGGTGGCACCACAGAGTTATCAAGATCTAGAAATAACTACTTCTCCTAAGCGCCCTGGGGAGCTTCAACTCAACCGACTTGACCTTGGCCGTATTATTGCGGCCCGTACTGGTCATGGAGACTTTGCAGACTACCATGAACGCTTTAATCATGATGATGCTTATCTTCTCTGTCGGTGTAGAGCACGAAAAGCACCTCTACATTTCTTCTTCTGCCATATAGCTAAGAGACGAGCTCCTCATCCACCTGGACCCCCTTCTGAAGTTATCTCTTTTCTTTTAGGTACTGCGAAAGGAACACGAAAACTAGCCTCATGGCTAGCAGAGACCCGTTTCTTTGAGGATATCTGTCCTCGCCAACCTCTCCTTAGCACCTAGCTAAGTCAGCCCTACTTCCCCCTTATATCTCTCTTTCCTTCG
>NW_002990608.1:0-896 GCF_000003125.1 Talaromyces stipitatus ATCC 10500
ATAGATGAGAAGAAACATTATAGGATTAATAACATAGAAGAGAGAGCAAGGCGTGGCCAGAATCGAGCGAGTTGATAAGAGAGAGAGAGAGTTATCTCATTTGATTATCACGTATGAAGTAGGGTTTTCAAGGTCACGTGTTCCAGAGCTAGTGTTGGAGCTCGGTTACGCTAGGATGGATACGGAATATAGGCAAATAATAAGAACTTAGAGTTGAGAATTTCTATGTATTGATGCACACTCTCTAATACAAAACTTGTCAGGAATGTTGACCTCTTTTATATGTGAGGTCCTGTACAAACTAGATCATGAGATGACATCCAGTCGAACCTTCTAGATATAGCCATATAGAGCTGATTGGATGTCTATATCTCGTCAGTATGTGAACCTAGTTCTCGAAATTTCTTCATGTTAGTAGTATGATGGATTCCCAATTAGGGATAGCGTATTGCGTTCCAACATTTTTACCCTCGTCCCATAACCCTATTTCAGAACAACGTTCCTCCGGCTCCGTTGCTTCAGGAATATCAAATCGAAGCTGCTTCTGAATAGCGTCCTGCTTAGCCGTCACACTATCAGAGTTGAACGGGCCAGATTCGATGATGGGGAGGAGGCGGACCACTGCAGCTGGCAGCAACATCCAGCCTCCATATATTGAGGCCAACCATCTGACCACGGCAGTTATGTAAAAACGCCAAAGAGTCACTTCTTGTAACTAGCTTTTGACACCCAGGGCTTACCCCCTGGCAGCCTTTGTCCCACTAGGGAATGGGTAGGCAGTGATTAATCACTACCTACGGCCCTTTAACAATGACACACACACACACACACACACACACTTGTCATCTGTTTGCTGAACACTAGAACCATGATTGAATTGCCAACGTAGCCTTGAT
>NW_002990579.1:0-919 GCF_000003125.1 Talaromyces stipitatus ATCC 10500
GTAAGTTGACAGTTGACGGTTGGCAGTTCACCATTCATCCAGTTGCCAAATGGCGATTAAGCTGTTTGACTGTTAACCGTTGACCATTGACCGTTGATCATTGACCGTTGACAGTTGAACGTTGATAGTTGGTAGTTGAGAAAGTTGCCAGATGGCAGTTAAGCCAGTTTACAGTTGGTGGTTAAGCAGGTTGACAGTTGGTGATTTAACCATTCGATAGTTGGTGGTTGGGCAAGTTGACGGTTGACAGTTGACGGTTGACAGTTGACGGTTGACAGTTGACGATTGAGCAAGTTGACAGTTGGTGGTTGGGTAAGTTGACAGTTGACAGTTGACAGTTGACGATTGAGCAAGTTGACGGTTGGTGGTTGAGCAAGGTGGCAGAGCGCGGATCAACCATTTGACAGTTGGTGGTTTAGCAAGGTGCCAGATGGTTCAGCAAGTAAGCCAGCAAGCCAGTTGGCAGTTCAGCAAATTGACGGTTGGCCAGATGGCCGGTCAACCAGGAAGCCCATTAGCCAGTTAATAGTGAAACGAGGGAGCCAGTTGACAGTTGGTAGTTGAGCCAGTTGACAGTTGGTGGTTGAGCCAGTTGACAGTTGGTGGTTGAGCCAGTTGACGGTTGTCGGCAGAGCCAGTGGACAGGTAGCAGTTCAGAGAAATTGACAATTGCCAGGGTTACGAGTTGACCCAGGACGGCAGAGCAAGTTGGTAGTTTATGGCAGAGTAAGTTGACAGTTGGCGGTTCAGCCAGGAAGAGAGTGCCAGTCGAACCAGTAAGACAGTTGGCATCCGGCCAGTTACCAATTGGCAGTTCCATCAGGGAGCCCGTTGGTGATTGAGCTCGTTGACAGTTGGTGGTTGAGAACGTTAACAGCTGGTGCTTGAGAAAGCTGCCAGATGGCGGTCCAGCCAGTTG
>NW_002990798.1:0-434 GCF_000003125.1 Talaromyces stipitatus ATCC 10500
CTTCCCCTGTCGAAGTAACTTTTCTTGCGTATGTCTTCTCTTCTGAAGCTCTGCTTCAGCTGCATGCCAGCTGTGGAAGGACTTTTGTCGCTGAGAGAATGCTGTCTTGATACTACCAATTAGTCGGATATATTCGTCAATGGTAATTCCTAATGTAAGCACGTCTTGCTGTGCCTGCCGCTCATAGAGTTCACGTATCCGTAGCTGCAGCTCCGATAGACCTTCTAGCGGACCTGAAAGGACGGGAGATAATTCAACTGCCGCCAATGCATGAAGAGAAGCCGAAAAATCACCCGCGGCTTCAGCGAGACCTTTCCTTTGAGCAACAACAGTGTCAATAGCTTTCATTAAGGCCTTCAGTTGATTCTCCAGGGCATCAAGGTAAATTTTATCGATCAGCTGCCTAACCACTAGCTATCTGGGCCTTTAGCGTT
>NW_002990477.1:0-979 GCF_000003125.1 Talaromyces stipitatus ATCC 10500
GATCAGATAGGATTAGAATGGCTTAAAACCCATTTTATTCCCTATATTAATGGTCGTACGGTTGGAAAATATCGAATGTTGATTCTTGATGGCCATGGAAGCCATTTGACACCAGAATTTGACCATATATGTACTGAGAATAATATTATTCCAGTCTGTATGCCACCTCATTCTTCGCATCTCTTACAGCCTCTTGATGTTGGCTGTTTTGCTGTTTTAAAGCGACATTATGGGCAGCTTGTTGAGCAACGAATGAGGCTTGGTTTCAATCATATTGATAAAATGGACTTCTTAACAGCATTTCCACAGGCTCGTACAGTGGCATATAAAGCTCAAACTATTCGGAATAGCTTCGCAGCCACTGGATTAGTGCCTTTCAATCCAGATCGAGTTATACAACAGCTTAATATTCGATTGAAGACACCAACCCCCCCTCCAAGTCGATCAAGCAATACGGCATCATCCTGCTTACAAACACCTCAAAATATACGCCAATTTATACGCCAGTCGACTACAATCAATAAACGTATAAATGAGCGTACAGAAAGCAACCAAAATCAAGAAATCAATCAGGCAGTTGTACGGTTGTCAAAAGCCTACGAAATGATAGCGAATGATGTTTTACTCGTACGGAAAGAGAACTACGATTTACGAGCTGCACATGAGAAAGAGAAGCAAAAGCGCCAAAAATCTAAAAAGCAAATATCTATTGAGCAAGGGGTTACTAAAGAAGAAGTGCAAGCGCTCGTACAAGGTCAGGTTGAGGCATCCCATGCTGTTACTACTACTCCGGCTGAGCCGGAGCTCCCAGCTTCTCAAGCAGTCGTACGCCGCCAATATCGCTGCAGTGGTTGTAACGTTATGGGGCATAGAATTAACCAATGCCCTAGTCGTATTAGTAGTTAGATTTTTGTATATAATTTGTATGTGGCTTTGAAATTGGGATTGAAATCAATATCGCGTACGCGCTCGGGAAAAA
>NW_002990818.1:0-386 GCF_000003125.1 Talaromyces stipitatus ATCC 10500
TACAAAGGCGTAGATCGTCTCGATACGTTGACTAGTATCACGTCCAAGTTTGCGGTTGATGGCTGTTTCCAATCGATGAAGTGGCGACGTGTATGGGTCGTTACAGTGGGCTTGGCCACGTATTTGGTAAAGCGTAGATCGAAGTGGTGAGGTCATGATCCGCAGGCAGGCCTCCTCAGCCAGCTTTGCGAGCGTGAGCTCTGCAGGTGGTACATGGAGACAGACCTCTAGGGCCTGTCGTGACGTACGTTTGAACGCGCCGGATATCTGGTGAAGAGCCTGATCCTGGATCGATCGGATGGCTTGCTCTGCAGCTCGCTGCGCACCGGTGAACCCTCTTCCACCTCGTATATACCACGTGGAGCACGCGTACATGATCTGTGGTT
>NW_002990332.1:0-1086 GCF_000003125.1 Talaromyces stipitatus ATCC 10500
CATGATCATGGGATATTTGCTTTTTAGATTTTTGGCGTTTTTGCTTCTCCTTCTCATGTGCAGCCCGTAGATCATGGAGTTCCTTCTGTGCAATTGTAAGCTTATTAATACTCATCTCATAAGCCTTTGATGCCCGTGTAAACACTTCACCAATAGCCTCAGATGAACTTCTTGTATGCCGGCTTATTCTCTTCTTGGTTGTAGTCATTTGGCGCTTAAATTGACGTGCGTTTTGAGGGGTTTGCAAGCAGGATGATTGTGTATCACTTGATCGACTTGGAGGGGGTGTTGGAGTCTTCAATCGAACAGTAAGCTGTTGATAAACTCGATCTGGATTGAATGGTACTAATCCAGTTGCTGTAAAGCTATTCCGAACAGTTTGAGCTTTTTATGCCATCGTACGAGCCTTTGGGAATGCAGTAAGAAAGTCGAGTTTATCAATATGGTTGAATCCAAGCCTCATTCGCTGCTCAACAAGCTGTCCATAATGTCGCTTTAAAACAGCAAAACAGCCAACATCAAGAGGCTGTAAAAGATGTGAAGAATGAGGAGGCATACAAACCGGAATAATATTATTCTCAGTGCATGTACGGGGCTTAAAAAACCTCGCGCACCTATGAAAACGCACCCACGCAGGTAAAAAGTACTGCTGGAAAGAATCTCAGTGAAAATAGACCTCCTTGACAGTATATTTACCAACTTTCGCCTGCTCAATCGACGTGGTTGAAGCATGGGCCCGAAAAGAGGTAAAAAGGGCACTCCGTGGCCAGAACCACGGTTTGCAGATGACCCTGATATACGCGCATATGTAGCTGCAGCCATCAAAGATCTCGAGGCACTGAAGAAGCACCAAGAAGCACTGGAGATTGGCATGCCCCGTGAGCTCTCTACTTCCGTGGTTGACGCGTTCTTATACCTGGCTCGAAGGGTGAAGAATACGCCTACGAATGAGCAACTAGCGCAGCGGCTCGCGAAGGTCGAGTTACACGTGGAAAAGACGCAGAAAGAGGTATCTCAGGCCTCTCGAGAGATTACTACGACCAAAAGCAACACGAACCGCCTGGTGGAGGCAATATGCCACCCAAC
>NW_002990350.1:0-1063 GCF_000003125.1 Talaromyces stipitatus ATCC 10500
TGCGCGTATATCAGGGTCATCTGCAAACCGTGGTTCTGGCCACGGAGTGCCCTTTTTACCTCTTTTCGGGCCCATGCTTCAACCACGTCGATGAGCAGCGAAAGTTGGTAAATATACTGTCAAGGAGGTCTATTTTCACTGAGATTCTTTCCAGCAGTACTTTTTACCTGCGTGGGTGCGTTTTCATAGGTGCGCGAGGTTTTTTCAGTTGATTTGTTCTCGCGGTCCGGGTCGTCAGGGTGACCCACTGCTGGTTGTTATATATCTACTCAATACGGGTGTATCACGGTAGCACCACTTAATTCAATATATTACTATATCACTATATCTTTGGGCTAACATTAGTGAATGTATTTGTGACATTTGCTCAGGCCTAAACTCTAGGGTAGCTCATCTTCAAGAAACTAAGCATACAGAAAAGAAGGAGAAAGGAAGAATCTGTGTGTGAGCTCGCTACAGCCCTTTGTAAGCGCGTATCGTCTCGTCGGTGCCTAAATAGGAAGTCGTAACAACAAAGGGATATCCCGTTGTACGGCCAGCTAGGGCTTAGGGCTCAACGAGATCACGGAGCGGCACTACAAAGGACCGAGCTCACACGACAGCGATTCTTGCAGCCGTCACAGTATTGACTGATCGGCGTCCTGATTGCGCAGTTACATATTTTGCAATTAGAGTATGCTACTGTAACGGATAGATACATATTATCGACAAAATAATAACCAAAACGCAGTTGCCGCAGACTCAGGAAGATGGAGAGAATTTTCCTAACCGATCGGATTCACGCCCTGAGCCTTCCCGCGTGCCAATTGGAGTGGCAGAACTCGCTACTAGCTATTCTAGTGTTTTAATTACAGTCGCACCAGAAATCTCCTTCCCAATTGCCTACATAGACATTCATTTTCAAACCCTAACGCCAAGTGTTGTCTGCCTGTATATAGCTAGCCTGTTTTCAAAGTACCAATTGTCAACTGTACATATGCCAAGATAACCCATAATCAGTCTGTTTATGGATTAGTACTCTTGGCATTAGGGTTCGAAAATGAATATCTATCTATGCAATTGG
>NW_002990777.1:0-472 GCF_000003125.1 Talaromyces stipitatus ATCC 10500
TTTGTGCTGACTCTGGAGTCTAGATATTCAAAATAATTTCGGTCTTTTGGAGCGTGCTGTGACGCACTTTGACTCCCGATTCACCCTCCGAGTCCTACGATCAATATCCTCCATGCGCAAACATATCACACCCGACGTTCTCGCCGAAGTTATTGTTGATACTTACTCTAGCTCGAGCCAGACGGCAGCATTCCTATTAGAAGCCATTGGCAAGCCCGATGCTTTTGATGTTGCCTCGTCGAAGATGGATGTAGACTCCGATAAGCCCAAGAGTCGTGAAATCTTGCCAGAAGTTGACACCTATCTGTCGATACTTGTTCAGATTTATCTTTACGACCAGAAAGAGACACAGCGCGGTGCAGCGTCACGAATCAGAATCAAGTGAATTTATGCCCTTTTACTCAGGTAGTTTCAACTCAGAGCAAGTGCGAGAAGGTCAGGTTGATAACTCCAAGGACGACCAGAGGACTGC
>NW_002990794.1:0-442 GCF_000003125.1 Talaromyces stipitatus ATCC 10500
ACCCCTAACCCTAACCCTAACCCTAACCCTAACCCTAACCCTAACCCTAACCCTAACCCTAACCCTAACCCTAACCCTAACCCTAACCCTAACCCTAACCCTAACCCTAACTAATCCTTAATCCCTAATTCACTCCCTTCCCTACCTCCATCCAATCTTCACTCTTACTCCCCCTTCTCTTCTCTAACCCTAACCCTTTATTTCCATCTCCCTCTCCCTTTCCCTATTCCTAACCCTCTCCCTTTCCCTATTCCTAACCCTCTCCCTTTCCCTATTCCTAACCCTCTCCCTTTCCCTATTCCTAACCCTCTCCCTTTCCCTATTCCTAACCCTCTCCCTTTCCCTATTCCTAACCCTCTCCCTCTCCCTCTCCCTCTCCCTTTCCCTATTCCTAACCCTCTCCCTCTCCCTCTCCCTCTCCCTCTCCCTTTCCCTATCCCTA
>NW_002990472.1:0-980 GCF_000003125.1 Talaromyces stipitatus ATCC 10500
AATGCGATTGAGTACAAAAGACCAGGATAAGCACAATACTAGCGGGATAGGGAGTGGCTTACCAGAATTGTTATGACAAGTATCGCAGACTCTCACCAAGGTGTGAAGATGGAAGGTGTAAGTCTCCAGAGTAGGAAAATCCCTCTAGAAAATCGATCTAAGATCAAGAGTGGGTCTTTTGGGTGCCCCTGTCCTTGGGTGTTTGTCAGACACGCTTCGATAGTCAGCTGTCGTTTGGTAACTTAATAGAATCAATTTCCTGATGATTCATATTTGGTTCGTTGTCGGCATCAGTACCTAGGTAGCCAGTATGGTTTTGACTTGAACTCTATCTAGAGTACATTGTAGATTGGAATCTGGTATGAGCGTGTTAAGTAGGGAATGTTGAGCTTGTCAGATATATGATACTCTTCATTCACATTCCACATGCACAGGTAAGACTAAATGCTGACATTGAATCTGCGCAATACGATATGAGACATCGACGAGGATTGAGAGGAAAGCACCCATAAATGAAAGGATACATGAGAGAGATACGAGGAGAATGCCATTTCTAACTCTCCACTCGTGCTCAGACTTCACTTTCATCCAGCTTCCCTATTCCTTCGGTTTTCAACCAGGCTTGGCATGCGACACGTGATTTCCTGATTAGGAAGCCATTTATTGTGCGGTGATATCCGTCAAGAACCGTTGACATTATCCTTTGTTGTTGACATACACCGGTCCTCTACTGGGATACCGACTATATCATATGATTCTTTGTATGGAGATTTGTGTCTACGTCATGTAGGGATATGGCTGGCTATAAATATGGCGTATATCCTCTTGTTAGATTGATTCCTTATGCTTACATATCTTTGTCAACACTGCTACTCTCTCATGTTACACACCTTGCAAGTTGCAAACCTAAACCCTACATCCACCATGTATACACTTCGCTGATCTGAGCTGTACATCCACCCTGTCATAAATCACTTTGT
>NW_002990247.1:0-1275 GCF_000003125.1 Talaromyces stipitatus ATCC 10500
ATCGCTCTCCTATCAGTACTTGGCAAAGGACTTGAGCGCTTGGTGGCACGGAATATGGCATGGATCTCTATACACTACAAAGTATTAGCAAGGCAACAGTTTGGGGCTCTCCCACTAAGATCTGCAAATAATCTAACCACATGCCTAACACATGATGTTGAACAAGCACTAAATCAAGGCATGACTGCCTCACTCCTTACCCTAGATGTCAAAGGGGCTTTTGAATGCGGTGCTTCCCGCCAGACTCATCCGCAGATTACGTGAGCAGGGCTGGCCCACTAATCTTGTTCTCTGGATTGCCTCCTTTGCTACTGGGCGATCAGTCCAGATCCGACTTGATGGAGAGATTGGCCCCTCAATAGACATTGCCTGCGGTCTCCCACAAGGATCCCCAGTATCTGGCATTCTTTTCATGCTCTACATAGCGCCCCTATTCTGTCTAGGAAACCCAAGGAACAGATTTGGTTACGCAGACAACACAGCTAACCTGGCAATCTCAACATCTCTTGCTACTAACTGTGAAGCATTATCAGATTCACTACAAGAAGCTCTAAACTGGGGCGCTGCAGAGGGCATTACATTTGCACCAGATAAATACAAGCTTCTTCACTTCTCCCGACATAAAGCAGACCAGGACCCAACCTACACACCTTCAGTAAAAGCTGGATCTATCATAATCTCAGAAAATACTAAACGGCTATATCTACGCTGGCTAGGAATCCTCTTTGACAAAAAGCTAACATTTAAATGGCATGTTGGTGAAATAGCATCTAAAGCCCTCACTGTGGCTAATGCCCTTCGCTCTCTAGAGAATACTATCTATGGAGTCAAACCTCATTTACTACAGCAGGCTGTATTAGCCTGTGTACTCCATAAAGCATACTATGGCGCAGAAACCTGGTGGCCAGGACGTACTCGCCCTGGATCTTCCTAAATCTCAAATCGAGTTGGAGAACATCTTGAGAAACTAACCAAAGTAATACTAGCAGGCGCAAGAGCAGTCCTTCCAGTTTTCCGCACAACCCCAATATCTGTTCTATACCGAGAGTCTGGATTCTCTCCGCCAGAAATTGAACTAGATCAAATAGCCCTCCAAACATCTGTCCGCCTACGGCGTCTTGATCCATACCACCCACTCCGAAGACGCGCAGAACAGATAGCCAGAGACGGCCGACAAACCAGTCGATTTGCCCGCCGAGTGCTGGCGCTCCCCAACTCTGAACAAATAAACCCTCTACAACATGCTCCCTGGTACCCTCGTGAGTCACGCAAGAG
>NW_002990857.1:0-325 GCF_000003125.1 Talaromyces stipitatus ATCC 10500
AACACTTACGATCGGTAAGCTTTACAAACAACTATAAAGTCTCGAAACTGACATTTGGTAGAATGATTTGCATTGATTTTTCTGACGACAACATGTTGGTCGCTGCGGGTTTCGAGGACTCGTACATTCGGGTATGGAGTCTTGATGGCAAGGCGATTAAAGCTACCCACGAAGGCATAGAAGAACGTACAAGCGCTCCTTCCAATTCGAAACGTCTCTTTGGTCATTCGGGACCAGTTTATGCCGTCAAATTTGCCCCATCAGCACAACGCTCTGCGGTGAATTGGTCTCGAGGTATAACTTTCGAAGAAGAGTTGTAAAGCGT
>NW_002990893.1:0-282 GCF_000003125.1 Talaromyces stipitatus ATCC 10500
CAGAAATTCTACGTGCTGAAACAGGTGAAGGTGTTAAAGATGGAATGGACGCTCTCCATCTCGTAATGCGATAAGATAAGTATGCTTGTCAGTCAGGTGGTCGGTCCGCCATTGGTGTTCCAAGTGATGAGATGAGTGTCGGATAGTCCGACATGCAGGTCATACAATGATTTATACCCATTTAATCCTCTGGCATATAGAATCCATACCCCGCTTTAGATATTTGGTACTAGAACTTTCTATTGCAAGAATTGTGTTTTCTTTTCTTTTTTTTGAGTAGAT
>NW_002990238.1:0-1324 GCF_000003125.1 Talaromyces stipitatus ATCC 10500
TGGATCAGGGGAAATCAATTTCAAAAGTCTTTTTTATTTGTATCTCAGTCATAGTTATTTTTGAGTAAATATTTTCACTCCAACATATTCCTCTTATCCTCAATTATGTCTCATTCTTCTGATAACTCAATATCTCTGGAGTTAGGAGAGCAATTGCACTTTTTCCCCTCCTATCTTCGTATCCTTACAAACTGGCGGGTAATTCTTTGCACTGATCATGGATCATGCTATACTCGCCATAATCTTCCCCAACATCTTCTTCAAAAACATCATATTAAACGACCACAACGACGGGAAATCGAACAGTATCCAGACTATCAATTGATTGCAAATAACTTGGATGAAGTGATATATCCTACAGATGGAATTACCGAGATCAATGATCTTCCGACCGTACAAGGTTTTCTCTGTCATATAGAAACCTGTTCCTATCGATCTCGCAATATTGATCGTATACGACAGCATTATAACCAGGCACATGGATGGCGCAAAAGTCAAGGAATAATGCCTTGGAATCATGCACATCTTCAAACATTATTTCAGGAAAAGGAACAAATTCGTTACTTTACCGTAGTACCAGCTAATCTATTCTCCTTACCACGTGTCTCTCCATCTATCACATCTACTCTTACTACAAATGATCTACCTTCCTTGGATACTCTTCTCCAGGAATACCACACATTTCAAACTCAGAACTCTGTGTCATATACTGTGAATGACAGTCAGCATATCTCTGAAATTACTCCATGGTTGCGAACCACTGGTATTCATGTTCACCTTACTGGATTAGATCTAGAAACGGTGGGAGATCTTTATCGACTTCCCAATCATGATGAGACAAGATTAGATCTCATCTGCGCCAGCGTGGACCGAATCTGGAGACAGACAGAACAGCTACTACATCACAACCCTGTTAGTGACATCCCACGGCTAAGTCGCTACAATGCTCGACTTCTCAATACCTTTGCGCGAGGAGAGATCTCGCAGAATCCTATCCAGCCTCTCCAGAATCCTCAGAGTCGCTCTCGGTACATTCAGACCTGGCAGAGGTTGATCTGTTATTGGAGTCGAGTAATGGATGACCAGCTCCTTCCTAATCCTTTATTTCTGCCAACAGAGGGTCAGAAGTCTACCTGGGATGACGTGATCACTACTGCTAAGAATCTAAGTCACCAACAAGAATTAGAGCAGAATAATGATGAGGCTCTCCATCAACTCCAGCAGGAGATGGATAAACAAACCCTTGCATTTTGCCTTGAGATATCCAACAGTCAGTCTCTTTGCGAGCCTTTAACTCTATCCTGGTCTCCTTTGCAGCACTTTT
>NW_002990808.1:0-413 GCF_000003125.1 Talaromyces stipitatus ATCC 10500
ATGAGGATGTGCCATGCATTCAGGATCTCTCATGGGCTCATGGGGAGAGCGGATGGACTAGGACATAGATTCAGGGTTACGGCTTGGTTGCCTGGAGAGTGGAGGACAAATATTAGGACGATCTAACTGCAATTATTTAGCCTGTTGACGGTACATATTACCCAGAGACATATATTGCAGTTCTTTGGGATGATGACCACTGGACATGGGAAAGTCGGGACAGATTAAGATTCCTTATGGAGAGAAACATGAAAGCCGATATTATTCTCTATAAGGTTGCTCGTCTGAATCACGCTCAAAATCGAATCTGTAAAAATCCAGTGTATCTTCCAAGTGCATAATAGCAAGCGCGGTAAAATGAAACATATCCGTCGCTAGGTGGGCACTAAAGTAGTTGAGGTGGACTCGAACCG
>NW_002990358.1:0-1061 GCF_000003125.1 Talaromyces stipitatus ATCC 10500
CGTGGAGATTAGCGAACAGTGGCACCGTGTTAAGGTACAGGCAGTGCCTGTGGACCGCTACATGTATAATGACCAAGGCCTAGCACTAGCCCAAGAAGAGATTGAGCTGGGAACACCATATAGGCTTAAACGAGAGCCAACGTGGCTCAAAAGAGCCAAGACTATACAGGCTAGCAACCAGAGATTTGCCACGATTGTGATCACAGTAGGTTCTTTGGAGGAAGCTCGAACACTAATCAATAAAGGCATCAAGTTTGGAGGCCGACACCATCGAGTAGCACCTTATTGGGAGTCAAATCCTGAGAGTATCTGCCCTCGATGCTGCGGAATTGGCCACTCTGGCTTCATAGCTTGTGGTGGCAGGTCTCCTAAATGCGCGATCTGCGCAGGTGATCATGAGGCAATAGAGCACTCATGTACAGTAGTGGATTGTAGGGTTGGGCCAGCTAAACCTTGCAAACACACAGTGATCAAGTGCGCTAACTGTAAAGGTGCACACGAGGCTACATCTCCTAAGTGCCCTAAAGCTAGGGAGGCTCGTCAAAGGGCTATCCGGAGAATGAGGGAACAATCCTTACAAGACCTCATCCCATTAGATGAGACATTCGCAGTAGTGCCTCCAAAACCAGTACTGACCTCGGAGGAGAGATCTGGACAGTCTCTAGAGGAGGAGACGTCAACTCCAGAAGAAGATGAATTGCTGCCTGAGATGCAATTAGAGGCTGACATTCATGAGAGAAATAGCCAACAACCACTAGAGCCAGAGCTCAAGTCAGCCACCGAAGCGCCTCAAAGTGAGGATCTATGATAGTACTACAACACAACTGTGCCCATACAGGCGCTGTAGTACATACAGCCCTAGAAGCGGCACTACAGGCTGGTGCCGGGATAGCCTGTCTCCAGGAACCCCCAGTACGTGGGAAATATCAGATAAGCCATCCTGGCTTCCTGTTCTACTGGCCTGAGGGTCCTCGAGACATGCTTGAGTAGTGACAGCGATTCGAGAGATTAGTGAGAGAATAGTGTGGAAGCGCGTACAGATCTAGCTACATCATATTTTA
>NW_002990910.1:0-248 GCF_000003125.1 Talaromyces stipitatus ATCC 10500
GGCTGCTCTGATTTGCTGGGTTGAGTGAGATCTAAATAATCAACTGTCTCAAAAGAAGATAGAATGTTCATTTGATTGCTTTTCGTTCGCTTTGGGGGCTTGTCGAGGCCTTCGCGACAACAGACGTGCTTGCACCTAATACTTGGTCAGTCATTATACCACTAAAAGATGCTCGCTAATATGAGGTACGTAGTTGTCTGCAATAGCCCAAGCGGAAGAATTTCACGAACTCCGTCTCAAAGCAGCGG
>NW_002990469.1:0-982 GCF_000003125.1 Talaromyces stipitatus ATCC 10500
TGAGCTAGTTGTCACGTGACTGAAGCTTGGAGAATTTTTCGCGGTACGTGTCCCTGGGGATGTTGGGTGGCATATTGCCTCCACCAGGCGGTTCGTGTTGCTTTTGGTCGTAGTAATCTCTCGAGAGGCCTGAGATACCTCTTTCTGCGTCTTTTCCACGTGTAATTCGACCTTCGCGAGCCGCTGCGCTAGTTGCTCATTCGTAGGCGTATTCTTCACCCTTCGAGCCAGGTATAAGAACGCGTCAACCACGGAAGTAGAGAGCTCACGGGGCATGCCAATCTCCAGTGCTTCTTGGTGCTTCTTCAGTGCCTCGAGATCTTTGATGGCTGCAGCTACATATGCGCGTATATCAGGGTCATCTGCAAACCGTGGTTCTGGCCACGGAGTGCCCTTTTTACCTCTTTTCGGGCCCATGCTTCAACCACGTCGATTGAGCAGGCGAAAGTTGGTAAATATACTGTCAAGGAGGTCTATTTTCACTGAGATTCTTTCCAGCAGTACTTTTTACCTGCGTGGGTGCGTTTTCATAGGTGCGCGAGGTTTTTTCAGTTGATTTGTTCTCGCGGTCCGGGTCGTCAGGGTGACCCACTGCTGGTTGTTATATATCTACTCAATACGGGTGTATCACGGTAGCACCACTTAATTCAATATATTACTATATCACTATATCTTTGGGCTAACATTAGTGAATGTATTTGTGACATTTGCTCAGGCCTAAACTCTAGGGTAGCTCATCTTCAAGAAACTAAGCATACAGAAAAGAAGGAGAAAGGAAGAATCTGTGTGTGAGCTCGCTACAGCCCTTTGTAAGCGCGTATCGTCTCGTCGGTGCCTAAATAGGAAGTCGTAACAACAAAGGGATATCCCGTTGTACGGCCAGCTAGGGCTTAGGGCTCAACGAGATCACGGAGCGGCACTACAAAGGACCGAGCTCACACGACAGCGATTCTTGCAGCCGTCACAGTATTGACTGATCGGC
>NW_002990852.1:0-329 GCF_000003125.1 Talaromyces stipitatus ATCC 10500
CCCATCGCTCGGCCGCGAGAACAATCACTGTACCAAGTGATCCGGACGCATCTGGTTCCGATGGAACCTGTTGCTGAAAACGAAGTTTCCTCTGGAGTTTTCCCGGCCATTTCGTAAGCGGCGGATACATGGATTTGCATGAAAAGGCCGCAAGACTGGGAGTCGGAACATCCTTTGTCGATGCCACCGGAATATGCCGCACGGTCAGCGCGGAAGCGGTTGCGCTTATTGTCCAATCATTGCCGGAAAGACCTCGGCTCCGCATCTTTTCCGGTCCGCTCGTCTGTTACGGCGGTGGCGATATTCCTCAAGCTTTCGCGGCCAGTGCA
>NW_002990546.1:0-946 GCF_000003125.1 Talaromyces stipitatus ATCC 10500
CCGGTACTGACTGACCAAGTACAGTATCGACCGCTGAACCAGGCGGATTTCTTTTATGTGCAATAGACAGTTTAAAACCGGCAGGGCGTTTGAGCCATGGACCAGGGAAAAGGTCTTCATCAAACTTGATTTCAGAATGATTGCTTGTTTGCAGAGTATGAAGATCAAGACATTTATAAATAGACTTTGAGTCTTGTATATAGCCTACCATCATGGCTGGCCTGCAGCGAGGATCAGAGCTCGAGCTGCGGTGCTCCTTTCGAAGGTGTATCCAGACGAGGCATCCCCAGGGCTTCAAGGTAGTAAGAGGTGGTTGCTTCTTATATAAAAGAAGGTGTGGGGATATATTGCCTAGAGTAGTGGATGGCAGGATGTTAGTTAGAAATACCGAGGTGGCCAGGGACTCAGCTTGTAGTCGGTAGTCATCTAGGACACCAGCACCAGCTCTCATAGAGCGTTCCATATTCTTGATCGTCTGAACTCGTCGTTCCAGTACACCATTCTGTTGCTTGACACCAGATGTAGAGACTTGGTGAAGTATTCCGTATTGGCGATTTATTTCTTTGACCATGCTATTTATGAATTCACCGGTACCGCCATCAGTTCGCCATGACTTGATTACAGCATTGAATTGAGTTAGGACCAAGTTTATGAATCCTTGTAGGAGAGGCGTAATTGCAGGAACATTCTTGCTTGAGGCAAAGTAACACCATGCATAGCGAGTGTAATCATCGACCAGTAGTAACATATACTTAGATCCACCAAGGGAGATACCGTCCAAGGGGATAAGGTTGGCATGCACGCGGTCGAATGACTTGCTGCAACGTTCAAGCACAGGAGGGTGCGAATCTGCCTTCATTTTACCTTGTAGGCATGCTGTGCATGTAGGTAGTTGACGCGGCACAGATAAGTTCATGAGATCTCCCACTGATCGAAAATTTCGGTG
>NW_002990635.1:0-876 GCF_000003125.1 Talaromyces stipitatus ATCC 10500
AATGGCCTCTGATCGTCTATACAAGGAAAAAAAAATCCGCGGCTTCTGTCACTTGTCCACAGGCCAAGAAGCCGTCGCCGTCGGTATCGAACATGCCATCACCCCCGAAGACAAACTCATCACCGCCTACCGTTGCCACGGCTTCGCGCTGATGCGCGGCGGAACCGTCAAATCCGTTATTGGAGAATTGCTGGGTCGTCGTGAAGGTATCGCCTACGGAAAGGGAGGTTCCATGCACATGTTTGCTCCTAACTTCTTTGGTGGAAATGGTATCGTTGGTGCTCAGGTACCTGTTGGTGCTGGGTTGGCTTTTGCTCAGCAGTACAATGGTGAAAAGACTTGCTCGATTGCGCTTTATGGTGATGGTGCTTCAAATCAGGGTCAGGTCTTTGAAGCGTTTAACATGGCTAAGCTTTGGAATTTGCCTGTTTTGTTTGGTTGTGAAAGTGAGTTCCCTTTCCTATCCCTTCCCTACGTGTCGCAAGCTCATAGTAATTTTTAGACAATAAATACGGAATGGGTACATCTGCCGCTCGCTCCTCTGCTCTAACCGACTACTACAAGCGCGGACAATACATCCCCGGTATCAAAGTCAACGGCATGGACGTCCTCGCCATCAAAGCCGCCGTTCAATACGGACGCGAATACGCCATTGCCGGCAAGGGACCCTTGGTCTATGAGTACGTCACCTACCGCTACGGAGGCCACTCCATGTCCGATCCCGGCACCACCTACCGTAGCCGCGAGGAAATCCAGCGTATGCGCAGCACACACGACGCGATTGCGGGCCTCAAACAGAAACTTTTGGACTGGTCTGTTGTCACTGAGGAAGAGCTCAAGGCTATTGACAGGAGCTCGTAGCTTTGTTGATGAGGA
>NW_002990558.1:0-940 GCF_000003125.1 Talaromyces stipitatus ATCC 10500
GACGAAATCCCAACCTGCATACTCAAAGTGGCATGGCCTCTGATCAAGGACAAGGTACTAATGTTATACCAAGGGTGCCTAAAGATTGGTTATCACCCAAAATACTTTCGACATGCAATCTTAGCAATTATCCAGAAACCAAAAAAGACTGATTGGTCTTCACCTAGATCATACAGACCAATCGCTCTCCTATCAGTACTTGGCAAAGGACTGGAGCGCTTGGTGGCACGGAATATGGCATGGATCTCTATACACTACAAAGTATTAGCAAGGCAACAGTTTGGGGCTCTCCCACTAAGATCTGCAAATGATCTAACCACATGCCTAACACATGATGTTGAACAAGCACTAAATCAAGGCATGACTGCCTCACTCCTTACCCTAGATGTCAAAGGCGCTTTTGATGCCGTGCTTCCCGGCAGACTCATCCGCAGATTACGTGAGCAGGGCTGGCCCACTAATCTTGTTCTCTGGATTGCCTCCTTTGCTACTGGGCGATCAGTCCAGATCCGACTTGATGGAGAGATTGGCCCCTCAATAGACATTGCCTGCGGTCTCCCACAAGGATCCCCAGTATCTGGCATTCTTTTCATGCTCTACATAGCGCCCCTATTCCGTCTAGGAAACCCAAGGAACAGATTTGGTTACGCAGACGACGCAGCTAACCTGGCAATCTCAACATCTCTTGCTACTAACTGCGAAGCATTATCAGACTCACTACAAGAAGCTCTAAACTGGGGCGCTGCAGAGGGCATTACATTTGCACCAGATAAATACGAGCTTCTTCACTTCTCCCGACATAAAGCAGACCAGGACCCAACCTGCACACCTTCAGTAAAAGCTGGATCTATCATAATCTCAGAAAATACTAAACGGCTATATCTACGCTGGCTAGGATCCTCTTTGACAAAAGCTAACATTTAAATGGCATGTTGGTGAA